>NC_140495.1:55250126-55402626 GCF_964271855.1 Acomys minous
AACCCTTACAGGTTGTGACCTACAGGTTGCAAAGCACTTCTGGGGAGGCTGCGATGTCCAGAGGAAGGGCCCGGAAAGTGTTGCCTCAGAATAAGCTCAAGAGCTATGGGTGGCACTGTGACTGTTTCTGCAGCAGTGTTTGTGCATATGGGAAACTGGAGGTAAGCATAAAACAACCTCACATTCGAGAGGCCTTAGTTCTGACGGCCCCAAGACAAGTCAACCAAGATCAAAGGAGATGGCTGGCCTGCCACTTCCTACATCTCACTCCATACCACACTTGGTCCAACTAAGCTGCTGGCCAACACACTGGCCTTTTGCTAATAGAAATATGAGGAGGAGTTAAAACAGTCCACACGCCTTCATTCTTGTAGGTTCCAAGTGAGCAACTTTGCTAATGGTTGTGGACTTGTGTCTGTCATGGCTGGGGACTTGTGTCTGTCATGGCTGTGGGACTTGTGTCTGTCATGGCTGTGGGACTTGTGTCTGTCATGGCTGGGGACTTGTGTCTGTCATGGCTGGGGACTTGTGTCTCTCATGACTGGGGACTTGTGTGATTCATGGCTGTGGGACTTGTGTCTGTCATGGCTGTGGGACTTGTGTCTCTCATGGCTGTGGGACTTGTGTCTGTCATGGCTGTGGGCTTGTTTCTGTCATGGTTGTAGGCTTGTGTCTGTCATGGCTGGGGACTTGTGTCTGTCATGGCTGGGGACTTGTGTCTGTCATGGCTGTGGGACTTGTGTCTATCATGGCTGTGGGACTTGTGTCTGTCATGGCTGGGGGACTTGTATCTGTCATGGCTGGGGACTTGTGCCTCTCATGGCTTTCTCCTCATGGGCCAGCCGCTGCAGAGCCACCATAAGAGGTGACCTCTGGGGATCAGACTGTTTGCATGTCAACCATGAAGTTCTCTGGAGGGAAGTAGGTAGGTCCTCCAACTCTATGGGCCCACGAGGGGGCCTATAGCAGAGGACAGAGTGCCTGCCCCATACAGTGTAGACGAGGGCAGGATGAGATTGGAGGAAGGAGGCTGGACTGTGGGCCTGTAAAGAAGGTCCCCCTGACTAGCATTTAACGCTTCTCTCTCTACTGCTGGCCTGTCTCGTGCACCCCATCCATCTGTAGTGAGCTCTTGTCATTCAATCACTGTGCATTCCTGGGGGACTGAAGCCACTTCCTCATCCTTGCTCCCCGGGTTTATGGAGTTTAGCATAGGGTTGCCCACTTGGGTAGGTTGTGTCAAGTTGATGACAGTTGACCATTCTTGGCCTTCAATACCAACTTCATGACTACTCAAGATGCCGTAGGTGTTCAGTGAATGCCGTAAAGGAATAAACAGGCAGGTGCTTTAACATAGCAACTCCAGGCTAGTAAACCCTGAATGTTTAACCATAGTACAAGGGGTCACGATGCCGCTACTGCACAGATGAGGAAACTGAGCTGAAGCAAGGACAGCTCCTTTCATCTTTCCTTGCCAAGCAGTGCCATCCTGTAGAAGCAGAAACCAGAGGCCTCTGGATGGAGATGGCTGTCAACAGGGTAACACATGAACACGCCCAAAACACGGACTCCTCAGCAAGCCCCACACAATGAACAACTTCACCGGCGAGACGTAAATTCTAGAACCACTCTGAACTGTTACAGTGAGAGAGTGTGTAGGCATACTCCACAGCTGCCTGTCATGTTGTTGTGTTTAATACAGCGTAACTGAAGGCAAAGACTGTGAGGCAGGGGGATGGCTCCCACTTACCTCTTTGCTCTGTCCTTCTCATCTTCATCCATTAGATTTTCTATGCAGTTTTGCCTGCAAAACAAAACAGAAAAAAAAAAATCTGATGATCGCAGCCTGTTTCTAGATCTTTCTTACACGTCCTTACGGTTGTCACTATTTTGGCCTTGTCTAACATCCATGCCTCAGCCCAGTGACTCTTGGCCCTGCTGTGTGCTCAAAACTTACTGAGGATGCCAAAGTGTTCTTGTCCACAGGAGTCTAAAGAGCCATGTTTTGATATAAGCATTGATGCCATTCGGGGTTGGATACAGGTATGCCTAGCCTTCTGACAGAGCAATGCACTGTTGTCACCTGCTTCAGAACCACACAATCAAATTGAACAGGCACTAAACTCTTATGCTGGGGCTGGGGAGATCGCTTGAGTGGATGAAGAGCTTATGATGCAAGCCCGAGAGTCTGAGCTTGGAGTTCTGGCACTCGTGTGAGAGCTGAACATGGCAGTGTGTGTCCGTAGCCCCAACATTGGGGAGCACAAATGAGTGGATCCTAGGGACCACTAGCCAGTCAGTCTAGCTGAAACAGTGGGCTCCAGTTTCACTGAGGGACCTTCTGGGAGAGGGGGGAGGGGGGAGGGGGGAGAGGGAGGGGGGGAGGGAGAGGGAGGGGGAGGGGGATAACAGCAGAGGGAAGCTATATCAACCCTAGTCTCTATGTGTGTCTAATAGGCACATGCATGCACCCACATATGTGCACACAGGTAACCCACACACATACTCATACTATTTCCCCCTGTTTTAGGTGTGTTTACGATTTTGTATCAGACCACACTGACAGATGCCTGTGGGTTGAAAGTTGACATATCTGGTGCTGCCAGAGTGATGAGCGATCAGATGTTTAAGCAGCTTCTTGAAAAATCCATTGTAGCCTCAGGGGACAAGACTACAACACTCTCTCCGCCCCCGCCCCTCTCTCAAGCAAACAATCATTATTTTTCAAAATCAGATCTATGTGTCTGCTGGTCACACGTTGAGAATTGTCCTAGAGTCTCTCTCAGTGTAACAGTGTCTTGTCTCAAACCGGACACTAGTGAGCTCATCCTGCTGGACGCCTGTGATGTCCTAGGGACACTGCACTTAATGTTGTCAGTTCAAAGACACAAACCCATGGACATATGACCAGGAAGACTCAGCTCCAAAGAAGCATGACCCGCAGTCCTCCCTTAAACTCATGCATGTAGAAGATGACAGGACAACCTGAAAATGTCCTTGTGTCCCCAAGGCTCCAGGACCTGGCTCACCACTTGGGACCTCTACTCTCAGAGTCCTGGCTCCATGTCTCTCAGGCCCCCAATGGTGCAGTTTCCCTTGTAGCCCTCGGTTTTCTTTCCAGGGAAGAAGACATCCTTGGCTCCTTCTTGTGTCATACCCTACCCTGCCTGCCTAGGGTGCTCTCCGATAGCACGTAGTCAAGGAGAAAGAGTCTCAGGGCTCCCTGAGGCCAGAGCCTACTGGGGGCCGAGAGCAGATAGAGGCAGTGTCTGAAAAGGCAAATGGGCTGAGCTAGGGTGGGGTCAGTGGAGACGAGGAATTGGCCACACCTCCTGTTTTGCTCTTCACCTGACATCTAAACTCCACAGCTGGCAAATGTGCCAGCAGCGACTCCGCCTCTTTGAAGTTTCAGATGACGTTTTTTCACTGGGGTGGTTTCATCTTGCGATCATGGGTGCCTGCATGGACATACCTGAACCAGAGCAAGGGTAAGACATTCTGCAGCCCCAGCTCTTAGCTTCATGGCTCTTTTGGGTGGATTTAGGGGTACACCCACAAGGAACTCCACTTAATGGCTGAGGTTTGCATCACATTAATGTGAGGTTCGTGCCTGCTCAGGCATGCATTGGACACTTTCCAGATAGAGCCTGCTCAAAGCTTAATGATGAAGGATACTGAGGGGCATTCAATCAGTGGTGTCCTGCTCGGCTCCTGTCTTGCCAAGGGCAATGGTAGTGGGCGTGTCCGGGGTGGGAGTGAGGGTCCACTAAGCTGTGTCTACAAAGCCCCTGGACAGAGCCCGCTCACAGGAGGGAAGGCACGCCCAGAGCACTGGATCCTAACTGCACCAGTGGGACTGATGCCTCATAAACCAAGCATCCAAAAGTGACTAATATCTATTCTTTATCTGAATTTATAGCTACTTGAATCCACAAAGCCCTGATGACTTGTATGCATTTCCTCTCCTTCCGCCCCCTTCCATGTCCCTGTCCCCAGTCCTCCCCACAGCTAGACAAACTGCTCCCTTCGAAGAGCAAGAATCCAAGTTCCCAGCAATGCCTGCCCAGGAGTTCCCATGGGCATCCTTGTTCCTGCTGCTTTGTCACCTCTGTCATTTTCCATGCCTTTCCTATGTATACCAAGTAGACGGTGACCATAGCGTTGTGACTATTGGTGAGTATGAATTTCAGTGGCATCGTATTGGTCCATGATATTGTGCAACCACCTCCACCATCCATCTGCAGAATGCTAAACCTCCTCCAAACTAAAGGGTGGCATCCCCATCCCCACTGTCTCCAGACCCAGCCAACATCACTCTACCCTCTGTCCCCATGTATTTGCCCACTAGAGATACTAAAGCATGACTGTTCTTCACATGCCTCGCTTCCTTCAGCATTAACGTCTGTGAGACTTTTCCGGGCTGTAGCATGTGTCAGCATTTCCTTCCCTTTTAAGACTGAGTAATGCCCCACCGTAAACTCATCTGTCAATGCACACTCGGGATTTAGCAAAAGACTAACAGGAACTCAGGAAGGAGAAAAAGTCCTTAGACGTTTGCATTAAAGAAATGGTGGAGGGGATTGCTTTAATCAACCACATGGATGTTCCAATGAGGGAATTGTGAGCGGCTGTTTTCTCATGACCATAGGAAGACAGCAAAGAGAAAACGGCTGCGTGAAGGAAGACTTGTTTAGAAGTGGAGACAATACTACTTGGTGCTGGAGAAATCCCCGCTGGTGAGATTTCTCCGCAGAGTGGAGCACGAAGTGACGCCTTCACTTCACACAAGCAGATTCACGAGGTGTGGGAAGCAGGGGCCCATCACCCTCTTCTGGACTATGGACCCACACACATGTACACATACACATAAATTTAAGAATAACTATTTAAAGGACATAAGTTTAAGAGAAAGAAGAGAGGCATGAGCTAAGTATGAGAAAGTCTATAACTAGGATTGTTAAAAGGAATGTATTGGGAAAAGGCAGATTGGCATGGCGTTGCTGAATAGAGAAACTGTTTTTGCTTCTACCGAAGGTTGGATGGGTTTTATGAAATGCTCAATGCACGTCCAGGGGAAGTGCTTCTGAGTGCCAGGCAGTGGGGCCCTTGGCTTCAATCTGCGGACACAAAGACATTCTCATACTTGTCCTTTCATTGAGATTAGAAATCATATCTGCTTTATGTCTGTAAGTTCTTCACCAGATCAAAAGCTGTCTGGACGCCAGAATAAAGTGTGGCACTAACACATTTGTGCTATGCTACGTGTGCTGCATGCTACATATGACACTTCTACAGTATATGTAACACATGATAATGTACCATTCCTTATCAGGAAACCAACTTGCCACTTAACAATAAGTTCACCAGGCTCACCAGGTAAAGGCGCTTGTGACCAAATTAGATGTTTTCTTTTATAAGAGAACCTCCAGCTGAGATAGAGAGGCAAGGGTTTACTTGGCTTACATATCCTGATTCACAGTCCACTGAAGGAAGCCAAGGCAGTAATTCAAACAAGGCAGGATGCTGGCCAGGAGCTGATGCAGAAGCCATGGAGGAGTGCTGCTCACTGGCTTGCTCAGCCTGCTTTCTCATAGAACCCAGGACTACCAGCCCACGGATGGCACCACCCACAATGGCTGGGCCCTCCCACATCAATCACTAATTAAGAAAATGCCCCACAGGCTTGCCTATAGCCTGATCTTATGGAGAAATTGTCTCAGTTAAGGTTTTCCCATCTCAGACAACTCTAGCTTGTGTCAAGTTGACATAAAATTTAGCTAGGACACACAATTTGTATATTCCCATAAAAATTAGAATTAGCCTATTAATTTTCATCGAGTTGCTTACTGTGCTTTTTACTGCAACTGTGCTGAGTCTAGGAAGCAAACTGGGGAAAGTAGTGTGCTAACAGAGTTAAGAGTCCGGCCTGTCACCATGGCGATGCTTCCCACTGCTGCTCTCTAGTTCTATGATGTGGCAGCCAAGAAGCCATGGCGGGTGGAGATGATTCAGGGGAGACAATGTCTGAGTAGCTGGGGCACATCAGGGAGATGGGGACACTCTGGGTTCTTATCCAAGTGTGGAGGAGTAGTAGAGGCTCTGAACAGAGGTGTGACAGAGTCTGGCCTCCAAGGACAGCTGAAGTTTTTAATGAAATCAGTTTACAAAGCCAGGTCCACAGCTGACACAAAAGCAGATGCCGAGGCTTAAGCATAGTTTGTTTTCTCAGTTCTATATACTTGGCTACTCCTTGACCATAGTTAGTGCACAATATATCCCTGAGGCATGAAGGAGAGATGGGACAGGGCCAGGGCTGGAGTATCCTGGGCTGGATCCCTATCTGAGTCTCCCGCAATTGCTAACATCTCTTCAAGGCTATGGAGAACACAGGGTAACACCATTTATGTCATATAAAGGTACGATCACTTCCTCATGACTAACATCAAAGCAAGAACAGCTGTGTAAGCAGGAATTACCTGTTACCGGGAGACCCTTTGGGACAGAAATGGTAGCCCATGCCCAAGGATTCCTTGACCACTTCTCAGCCACAGCCAAGTTTTGGAAAGTGAAAGTTCCTATCTCCATCCAGTTCCACTGGGACAAAGCTGGCCACGGCCACCCTCTGCTTGAGAATTAGGAAGATACCTCCCGGCAGGCTGCATGGTGACACCAGCATCCCATTTTGTTTGCTTTGAATTTTCTTTTTTAAGTGAAATGTACTTTAGCCTTTAGTTTTCAAAGTATGTATGATGGAGTACAGTCTGATGTGTTGATACACACGCATACTGCACAGTGATCAAATGGCTCATGGGAACACCTGCCATCCCGCACCGTTACCGTCGTTTCTCTCATTAGTCCTGGGGATGGAACCCAGGGCCTTGCACATGCTAGGCGAGCACTCAACCACTGAGATACAGCTCCATTCTCATTGCTTTGCTGTAGGGACATTCAGAAAATGCCTGGGCTAGTTATTTTGGGGGCTTTTAGTATGTGGTTGTTGGTCACATGTCTTCACTGTGCAAAATGACACTGGAGCTTACTCCTTCTGCCTGCCTGTAACTCCATGCTCACTGATCAGCTTTGCTCCCCTCCCCTCCTCTCCCCTTCCCTCCCCTCCTTTTCCTGTCCCCTCTATGTACCACTTGACCACATTGTGCCGGGCATGGTGGCACATGCCTTTAATCCCAGCAGAGGCAGGTGGATCAATGTGAATTCAAGGCCATCCTGGTCTACAAAGCAAGTCCAGGACAGCCAAGGCTACACAGAGAGACTATGTCTTGAAAAACCAAAAAAGAAAAAAAAAAAGAATACACATTGCCAACATCATCTTTCCTACTTCCGTAGAGTGTGTGTGCGTGTGCGTGTGCGTGTGCGTGTGTGTGTGTGTGTATGTGTGACCCTGGAGCTTACATCTGATTTACTCCATGATGACCCTCTTGTGTGCAGAGACTGGCCTTCAGGGTCACCCACATGTGTTGTCACTAATGACAGGGTGTCATCCTTTTTCAACTGGATAATACTGCATTCCATCGCAGAATCCACCATTGGACTTTAGAGTTGATCCCAGTCTTAGTCTGATGTGAATACTGCTGCTATAAATACCCATGTGTAGATACAACATCAACACTGACATCACCTCCCTTGGATACGTGCTCCATGGTAGGGTTATTAGATGCTAGGGGACTCACAGTTTTCTGAGGGACACCCACACTGTTCCTGTGTAGGCACAAAGCCTTCTTTCTCCGGCATCCGCATCAATGCTTGCCACTTTCCAGTTTTTGACCATGGTCACACCTGGATTAAAGGACAGAGGGACTACCTTGTAGGGTCTTAAATATTCTTCCAAATACCTGTCAATCAGCTATTTGTCCTCTTTGAGCACTGGGAAGGACATTATTTTAAGTGGCATGAGCCAGACCCAGAAAGATGAGTTGCATCCGAACTCAGTCATATGTGGGACCTAAAATAGTTAATGTCGGAGCAGAAGAAAGTGGCAGGTTCTGTCCCACATCTGAGGGAGAGGCCGCCAGCCTTCCCAGCTGGAAGCCTGGCTCTGCCTCTGCTCGCGTGACTCACGCACGTGTGAAGACGTCCCAGCCCTAGTTTTCCATCTGTGAAGTGGGGATGGCAGAAGGGGCTCCCTTTCTGTGCTTAGTAGGTGAGATGAGCAAATCCACGAGAAGCCCCAGCACAGTCCCTGGCGCAAACAAGTCATTAAAAACTGTAGCCACTACTGCTCGCAGTGTCAGTCAGTAGTGGTGCTGAGTTAGAGGGTGAGCGGCGGGAAGTGATGCTGAGTGCACAGGCGGATCTTTGGGAGAAGGATTATTGCTTTTTCCAATGAGTAGTGTGTGTGTGTGTGTGTGTGTGTGTGTGTGTGTGTGTGTGTGTACAAGCATGCATGCACTGCCAGCATGCGTGCAAACACACACACACACACACACACACACACACACACACACACACACACACACACACCGCACACGCGCGAACGGAGGTTTTGGAAGGAGTAAGAGATGGAATTGAGCACACGGGCATGCGGCAAGCATGGGCAGAACGACTAAAGGCATATTTTACACAGCAAGGCCACAAAGAACATTTATATGACCCAGGTGAAATCTCCACCCTGAGAACTCTGGAACATTTTTTTTCTCTCTCATAACCGCTTATTTATTATCCAGTTGATTGGAACTTTGGCTCTGAGTCAATGGGGACTGGTAAAGGAGAGGGTGACAATTTTATGGTGCTACATTTTCTGTGCCTTTGGAGCTCATAGTGAATCAGCAGTGAGATGGACAGGTGACAGGGTCTCCCTGGGGGCTGGCAGCTGACGGCTGGGTCTCCGGAAGAGACCCAATGCAACGTGCATGGAAGTGGGGCAAACGAAGAAAACATAGAGCCTTCGACTCAGATAGCTAGTCAGAGACATAACCAGGGATGGAGGCACAGGACTCTGACTGCTGATCGAAAGAGTGCAATTGTGATGTACCCCAGACCCTGGGTGATGTCATGAGTCTGAACTGCCCAGAAGGCCACTGAATTATTCTTTAGCCAGTGGCTTTCTGGTAACGAACAGATACCACTGTCTCTTCTGTTAAGAGTTAATCCAAAGCAACCACCCAGTAAAGCTTTCTTTGTTTAGATTCCCTTTTTTAAAAAGTTTTCCATTCTCTTTATTGATGGTCAGAGCAAGAACAGGCTTGAGTTTCTTGGTGCCTAAGCTCAGGAGTACAGCTTCCCCCTCCCTCCTCTCTGATTCTTTCTTTCTTTCTTTCTTTCTTTCTTTCTTTCTTTCTTTCTTTCTTTCTTTCTTTCTTTTATTCTCCTCTTATACATTACATCCTAACTTCAGTTTCCCCTTCTTTCACTCCTCCCAGTCCTAATCCCCTCACCCCCCCCTTCCCCAGATCCACTCCTCCTTTCTTTTCCTTCAGAAAAGTGTAGGCCTCTCAGGAATATCAACCAAACACAGCATAACAAGTTACAATAAGACTAGGCACAGCCAGGGGCGGTGGCACACATCTATAATCCCAGAACTCGGGGAGGCAGAGGCAGGTGGATTTCTGTGAATTCGAGGCCGGCCTGGTCTACAAAGTGTGTTCAGGACAGCCAAGGCTACACAGAGAGACCCTGTCTTGAAAAAAACGAACAAACAAACAAACAAAAAGACTAGGCATAAACCCTCATATCAGGGTTGAATAAGGCAATCCAGTAGGAGGAAAAAGGGTCCCAAGAGCAGGCAAAGAGTCAGAGACACCCCCACTTCCACTGTTAGGAGTCCCACAAGAACAGCAAGCTACACAACCAAAAGCATATAAGCAGAGGACCCGTGCAGGCCCCATGATTGTCACCTTCAGTCTCTGTGAGCCCCTGTGAGCCCTGTGGACCATGTTTTCTTGGTGTCCCTCACCCTCTGGCTCCTACAATTGTTGAGATTCTTGAGGACCAGAATCAAGCCTGCCTAAAATGTAGGCCAGTACAATGGTCTCCGGCTGTCTTTAGAGAGTCTTCCTCATTGGCCTCTCCACACGCTCACCTTTGAGAGTGCCCCCTGTACCGTGTAACAGACACCATTTGTTTTCTACAGTACACACTGCTCTCACACAACCCACTGCAACAGAGATCTCGAGGACCTGCAGCCGAGTGGAGACAGAGTGAGATCCCAGGAATAGATGAAGCCTCCCACCTTCCGAGAGTCAAGAAGCATAGAGCTTAGTGAGCAAAACCTTCTGTAAGGATTGACCCACACAAAGACAAATCTTCTGTAAAGATTGACCTACACAAAGACAAATCTTCTGTAAGGATTGACTCACACAAAGACAATGCTCCCTCTTCCAATGGAGTGTTTTCAGACAAAGATATTAAAATAGCAATAAGTCATGCTTCTGGCCCAAACATATATGACCTTTGGGCTTAACCTGCTCCTCCCAGCTGTAAGCCTACAATGTCCTGAGAATCTCACAAACAAGACTATAAACTTTATTTACAGTCAAAACCTGTCTTATTCCCTTGTGACCTAGAATAGGAAGGATTTCTTCAACCTTTGTGACCAGGGTTTTTCCTTATCAGCCTGTAACTCTGTCCAAGTCACAGGCCTATGATGTTATTTACTAAAACAAAATAATAAAGATGTTCCTTATAAATCCTCTTAAAAAGGATTTTTAAAAAATAGTATTTAAGAAAAATTAAATCTGGGGTTGGTAGCTGGTAAATAGTTTAAAAGCAGATCCTAGCTAAAGGAGTCTTGGGTGACTGCTCAGCTCTCACTGCCATGTAAAACCAGGAATTTACCACATAGGCATTAAAGTACATGGCTGTGTTCCAATAAAACTTTATCTACTAAATGGGCTGAGGGCCAAGCAGTTTTTGCCCATGTTAAATTATCACTAGAGTCATTTTGAACTTTCTGTACTATCTTTATAGGCCCCGTGGATCACTCTGTGTCATACTGAGTCTTCCGTGAAATGACTACCATAAGCCTATTGTGTTGCAAGGCCAATGTTTTCAAAAATAAAACCATGATGTTTTCAAATTGGCTCAGAAGTGGTTTGAATTACAGCTCCCAAGTTAGCTGGAAAATCCCAATTCTCTTCCCTACCGTACTAATAAAACCTGGTGAGTTTAGTTCATTAAAAGGAAGAAACAAGACAAAACAAAACAAAAACAAAAACACCCAAAATAAGAACAAGCTGAAATCAAAACAGGTCACATTAAGCACACTCATGTCCCCACTGTGGCTTATACATGGGAGACTGACAGTCAGTTTTTCCCCTTATTATATTTCTGTTATAAAGAGGCCTTGAGGAACAGGTCTAATGGATTTGGAGGTCCAAGCCCCCCTTTGTCATTTGGGGAAACTAGGAAGTTACTTCCATCTTGTGATTTCTCCTCTCCAGGGAACGGCTGTTTTGGCTTGCCAGTGACTCATTCCCTGGGGGAAAGCAGTTACGTCTACAGGAAATGGACAGCAGCTGCCCCCCCCATCCCAATTACCTTTCAATTAAGGAATTATGTTCTGGCACATGCCCCATCTGGGGAAGAGCCAGGCTGACAGACTTGACCTCAACTCTGGTCCAATCCAGCACTGGCCACAAGAAGCCGTATCTCAAGAGCGTTTCCTATGGCTTCACAGAGTGAGTGTCCAGGGTGAGCACACGACCAGACCCTCACAGAGCTCCCACGACCACCAGACACTGCCACAGGCACCTGCAAGGCCAAGGCTGAGGCTCTGGCTGTGTTTTGTGACTGCAGCCTTTCTTTCACAGTCGCCTTGTTCCAAGGGCCTGGTGATTCAGAGTTCAGGGAAACGACACAGGCGACGCTGGAAGAATGAATGGAGGAAGTCTGAACATTTGTTACTAAGGCAACTTACAGTGACATCTTTGGTCAGCAAAGAGTTCCCAACCCAGAAATGGTCGCAGTATCTGGGTGGAAGGGCCATTGTCCCGGCCCATGCAGTTCTTGTAACCTTTGACACCCGTGTGTCTCCACCCCTGGAGACTCCCTCTAGCGCACCCCTTCACGGAGAGTCCAAGCCACGCTGTGGTCCTCCTGCATCAACTACGGAATCTGATGAGTGACAGTGTGTGGTCAGGGTGTGGACAATAGATGCCTAGTGAAGTCAGTAAGAGGGGAAAAGGAGGATGAGTCACAGCCTGCAGCTGAGTCACTCGCAGCAGCCTTTGTTAGGAGCCGCTGCCAGGGACAAATGAGCGCAGGTAGTGCTCGGGCCTGCCTCTCTCTCCAGGTTACTGTGCCTTTCGAGTCTGGGAAACTGCATTCTAGTGGTACCCAAGGTTTATAAGAGAGCAAAAGAGAAAACGAGATGTCCTGGGGATACCAGGGTATGGGGGTTGAGGCTTAAGATCGGAATCGGATTTCCAATACCATTTAACCACAATGTGGGATGTTTCTTGTGAGCCACTGGCTGCCGGAGGCAGTGGAGTCGGTTTAGGAGTGAGCTAGAGTTAGCTTTGAATGCCCTTCATCATCTTCCCTTCTGGTCTTGTGGTGGCTTTTGCTGGGTCCTGGCTATGATGAGTTCATCAGTAACTGATGTGGCTAAGACGTGCCTTTCCGCAGTCAAGTGGAGAGAAGCCATTAGGATCCTCTTCACAGTGGTCAGCACAGGCTGCGGCCATCTGAAGCGCAGGCTTCTGGTTCAGGTCTATCTGATGCCACACACCGCGATGGGTAGGGCATCAGTACTTGGCACTTTTTCCCCTCCTCTCCATACCATTACTTCTTTCATTTAGAGTTTAAGAGTGCCTTGTCTGCCTGCCCTGGACAGCCAGGGTCTGCCTCCCACCCGCTCTGATAACACTGCTAAGCCTGAGCAGATGCTGTGATTGGACCCTGCACCCCAGCAACCCTGGGGTGTCAGGTGGTAGTGCTTTAGTCATAACACACAGATCGAGTCACTCCGAAGGCAGCCATCTGCACATGTCGGAAGGCAACTCACTTCGCCTGGTGCCTCTGAGCAAGGCCAGACAGGCTTAGCCTGCTGTGGGCAAAGAGCAAAATGGCAAATAGCAAATAGCTTAACAGCCCTCCCTCTTCTTCCATGATGCTGAACCATGTCCATGATGCTGAACCATGTCCACGATGGGGAACCATGTCCACGATGGGGAACCATGTCCACGATGCTTGTACACGATGCTGAACGATGTCCACAATACTTGTCCAATGATGCTGACCCATGTCCACGATGCTCGTACACGATGCTGAACAATGTCCACAATACTTGTCCATGATGCTGAACAATGTCCACGATGCTTGTCCATGATGCTGAACCATGTCCACGATGCTTGTCCATGATGCTGAACCATGTTCACGATGCTTGTCCATGTTGCTGAACCATGTCCATGATGCTTGTCCACGATGCTGAACCGTGTCCACGATGCTGAACTGTGTCCACAATGCTGAACCATGTCCACGATGCTTGTCCATGATGCTGAACCATGTCCATGATGCTGAACCATGGGGGAGGAAGGCCTGTCCCAGGCCCATCCTGAGCAGCTCAGGGTGCCCTCTAGGTAGCAGACAGGGGACGCATGGAAGAGCACTGGGGAAATAGTTTTTAAGGAGATCTGACTCCTTCTGGACACTGGGCACCCACACACACACAGCCGCATAGACAAACAAATACACATAATTAAAACCATAAAAACAAGCCCTTAAACAGCAAGACTACACTACGGAAAAACAGCTCAGACCCTGAGGCTCCTCTGTCACTACAAGCTGGCCACTTTACCTGCATAGGGCTCTATGGTGACTTTGATGGACCACTGTGGATGCAATGCTGTGCCCCAGGTCTTTGGCTTTCTCTGCTGTCCTTTCTGTCTCTCTCCAATGACCAACCTGAGGCCACTGGAACAAACACTGCTGCCTGGAGGTGAGGAGCGATTTTGTCAAGGGTTGCCAGGACTGGAGGGAAACAGAGACCCTATGAGGGAAGGGACCATGGCTCTCTTCTGTTCCTGTAGCTGCACTGGGCTGCAGTGTTTAGACAGAAACATCTGGCCAAGGCTGTACTGTCAAGGCACAGAGTTGGCTTCCTAGCACTGCAAGAAGTTGGACAAAGTACCAGAGAGTGATAGAAATTGATCAGAGGCCAGGTGAGCGGACCTACTTCTGGGAACAGGTGTTTTGTCCCAGAAGGGCCTAGCATACACCTGCAGCACGCCTTAGGACCCAGATCTCCCCCCCCCCCCCAGAGAAGGGTGGAGTGTCACTCTCAGCAAATGGGACAGATGGAGAGTGAGTCTGTTCCCCACTTGTTTCTTAGAGGCCTTTCTAATGCAGGACATGGCTATTCCTGAATTTCATTCTGGACAGATGCACGGATGAAGAGGCCTTGTCCACCAGGCCTTGGGAAACATTCGGCTAGAAACACCCAGGACTTTGGGAAGATTCCCCCATCCTCTTTTAGGAAATGGCCTTATGCAAAACTTTTTTCTTTGACTTTTTTTTTTTAAAGGACTAAAGGCCACAGTATATGTCTGCCCTTCCTTCCTCTTTTTCCTCCCTTCCTTTCTAACTCTTTCCTTGGCCTGTGCTAAAGAATTTATTTAGGAGATGATATATAGACCCCAACACTGACAAGAGAGGCTGTGATTCATCCTCCAGGAGGCGATGGCTTAGGAACATCCCTTGTTCAAACTGCTCCTGTCCTCATCCGGGTGACCTGAGGCAAGCCCCTCAGTCTCTCTGTTTCCTCTCCTGCCTGTGTGTGGGCTGTGAAACTCAAGAATAAAGTCACTTAGGAGCATTTAGAATGGAAAACCCCAGTGAAGGGGGAGGGGCCATTTTTGTCATAACAGTCCCCAAGGGCGTTCATATGGCTGTGCCACTAATACCCAATTCCTGGCCAGCCACAATTAACTTCACTTCTATACTTCTAAGACAGTTGTCACCAGCCTCTGGGAAACCTGCAAAGTGAGTCCTTTTAAAATGCACCTTGCTATCTATCACTTCCCTGCTGGACCAGGGAAGTCGCTGGCAGCACAGTTTCCTGAAGAGCTGGCAGGGAGCTTTCTCTCTGAGCTGAATCACACTTTGAACGTGTGAGTGGCTCCTAGTATGGGACTCCCACCCACCCTCGCTAATGAGCCTTCTGCCATGCAAATTTCCCCACTGCCAATTAGTCTGCTTAACAAAGCAGCACACACCTGGTCTCCAGGCAACAGTGGCTAGATGCACTCTTTTTTGTTTTTGTTTTTGACTTTTTTTTTAAGCTTGTTAATTCTAGATAAAATGAGAGTAGACATTTGAATTGTTATTATATTATTTTTAATTTCCAGTAAAGACTCTTCTATGCTTAGCTAAGTTATAAAAAGTCAGCGTGAAGGGCTGTTAGAAGCTGAGAGGCACCCATCCCCACCTGCAACTCCAGGCGTGTAAGTGGTCGCATTCTCTAAAGGCAACCTGCATCCAGGAGCAGGCCCATGTCACAGTGTCATTCCCTTATCACTGCCTGAGCCAGACAGACCTCTTTCCCCACAAAGCGATGAATTACCATCCCCACCAGGACACACTCACGTTTCTTTAGGACAGGCAGAACTCTCTCTGATGTTATATAAAAACAGAGACAAATTTCACTATTCACAAACTTGCCTGAAAGAAAAACAAACTGAAAAGCGAGTAAAATGCCTAATGTCTGGCTTGAACAGTTTTTCTCATTGTTTTAGGGGAAGAAATAACATGTAGGAACACATTGTAACTCATTCCTTCTCTTCAGAATAATGGAATACTACTCAGCTATTAAAAACAAGGAAATCAGGATAGTTGCAGGCAAGTGGATGGAACTAGAAATGATCATCCGTACTAGATAGTACGGTAATCAAGACTCAGAAAGACACACATGGTATGTCCTCAATTACAAGCAGATATTAGCCGTATAATATAGGATAAACATACTACAATGCACAGACCCAAAGAAGTTAAGTAAGGTGGAGAGCCCAAGGGGGGCCTTCCTTGAATCTCACTCAGATGGGGAAACAGAATAAACAGTGGAAGAGGAAGCAGAGAGGGTGTGGGGAGGGAAACAAGGCTGGGGTAGGGTGGGCTGCCAGGTGTGGAAGGAGGGGGGAGGGGGGATGTGAGGGCCTGGAGAGAAAACGGAAACTAAAGGCAGGGGTGGGGGTGGGCATAGCATCACTGAGACAGCTGGAGCCCGGCAACAGGGTAGGCTGCCGAGAAGATATGGGGCTGTCTCTAGCTGAGCCTCCTAGCAGCAAGGGACGTGAGACTGAGAAGGCCACCTTCTAGCCAGGCAGGACCTATAGTGACGGGAGGGACCACTAATCCACCTACAAAACCTTCAAACCAAAATTTACCCTATCTACCAGATGTGCAGAGATAAAGATAAAGTACAGACTGAGGGAATGACCAATCAACGCCTGGCCCAACCCAAGACCCCAATAACGATGGTCTGCTATGTTTACAGACAGAAGCCTAAATTATGCATTCTCGGAGAACCCCACTCCCCCATCTGCTGATCAAATCAGATGCTGAGACTCACAGCCGAACATTAGGTGGAGAGCAGGGAGTCCCGTGGAAGAGTGGGAGGGAAGGACAGAAGGACCTGGAGGGGACAAGAACACTGCAAGACCAACCAGAGTCAACCAACCTAGACCCATGGGGGCTCACAGAGACGGAAGCACTGACCAAAGAGCATGCGTGGACTGGACCTAGGCCTCAGACACATAGGTAACCAACGGGCAGCTTGATCTTGGTGTGGGCTGCCTCATAAGTTGACGTGGACTGTGCTGCCTGCTTTCGATCACTTCACCTTAACCGGGCTGCCTTTCCTGGCCTCAGTGGACAAGGATGAGCTCAGTCCTGTTGCGATTTGATGTGCAAGGGTGGGCTGTGGGGGGCTCCCCTTTTTGAGGACAAGGGGAGGGGGATGGGGAAAGAGATGGGAGGGAGGGACTTGGAGGAGAGGTGGAGGGAGAGGGTTATGGTCAGGATGTAAAGTGAATATATAAATTAAAACATTTTCTTAAAAGGCAAGAGATGTTAGGGCTATTTTTTAAAAAAATTAAGCAGTCACGTTCTCTCTCCCTTTCCCTTTCGCCATATGTATATGTATGTGTTACATTTTTAAAAAGAGCGGTAGGAAGAAGTATTGCATCTTTCCCAAGCCCTTCTCCTAGAAATACTGATTATTTTATACAGCAACACGAAGACATCCTCAACACCTGTCAGTGCTGATGGATATTCTGATTTTAATGCTCATCGGTGTTGATTTTTCTCTCTTCCCCACTAAGTTTCTCATTTGGGAATCTTCATTCACATGGCTTACATTGCTTACTCCATTGCTCTGAGGACCACAGACCACGCTGGCATGACCTTATTCTGGCTTCCTATGACGAGTGCTATCTTTGCATCCAAGTTTGCAAGCATTTGGAGGGCACGGAAAGAGTAATTACCAAAAAAACAAAAACAAAAACAAAAAAAACCCAACAACAACAACAACAACAAAAAAAACAAAAAACAAAACAAAACAAAAAAACCCCAGCAGTATCATTTTTACCATCCTTGATCACAAGTGAGACCTTAAGAAAGTCCGGGTCTACATGTGCAGTGCCAGGCAACAAGAAGAGTTCTCTTATAGCAAGACCAAGAATCCAAGAGGCAAGATCGTGTCAGCATCTGTGCTGCTGGGTTGCACAGCCCACACGCTCCTCAACGGGCTGCTCTCCTCCTGTTCCAGAAAAGCAAACGACCTTATCTTCTAATGACACTACTTCCTGATGGGTTTCTGTATGCCTTTACAACTTCTGACATGGTATGGTCAAGAGAAGAGGATAAGAATGTGGCTTGCCTTCAGACAAAGAGAAACGAGGTAAGTTCAGGAAGCCAAAAACAAATGAGTGGTTTTATACACAGTAAGCAGTTTGCAAAGCGCTCCCGTGGACATGGGGCAATGGTAGTTCAGAGACCCCAGACTGTAAAAACCACGGTCATGGCCTCTCAAGCTCCTGCCCTTGGAGGACTTCTAAGGAGGAGGGTGAGAAGAAGGGACCCCAAAGTGCTCCCACAGAAGCGGGTGCTCTCATTTCTTTCCACAAACTCAGGCCTATGTGCCTCCCTCCAGGGGTGAAAGGGGCCTGAGTCTATGGCGAGGTATAACCAGCCATGGAAGACTTGTATGCTTGTGACATCTCTGAGGAGCCTTGGAAGAACTATTGGTCTTGTGTGGACTGGGTTTTCTTTGGTGTGACAGGGAGTAGCCTTGTAAACTGTAACACGCTGTATACACTGTTGGTGGGGATGCACATCAGTGCAGCCACTAAGAAAATCACCAGAGCTAGTCATGTGAACCTCCTATACTATTCCTGGGCATATAAGTCGGGGTACCATAGAACAACCCACATGCTCATGTTCACTCATGTGCAGTTCACAGTGGCCAAGCTGTGAGAGCAGCCCTGAGGTCCGTCAAGGGGTGGTAAGGACAGCTGTGTGCACACAGTTAGGTCTCCTGAAGCCTTAAGGAAGGGCAAAGTATGGCATCACAGGGAAACGGATGCAACTGGACGTTACTGTGTTAAGTGAAACCAGCCAGATCCAGAAAGAGAGACACTGCATGATCCTTACATGTGGAGTCTGGGTTTAAAAACAAGACAGGATGTGGAAGGAAAAGCAGTAAGAGGACAAGGAGAGGAGATGTGGGGTGCATCTGGTGAAAGCTCCTGACACACCTGCATTAAAGACGTCACGAAGCCCATTACGCTAGACAATGAATATACACTAGTAAAAGTAAATAAATAAAGCGCGTCAGAAACGAGGTCCTGTCATTATGTGGAGGTGGCTGTTTAGTTCACGCTGACCTACACAAGTGCCCACACAGCTAACCGGAAGGAGAGTGAGGAAGGATGGTAGCTTTGAGAGCAGAAGCCCTGGTTACGCACAGCGGTCTCCATCTCCTGACCATGCCATGGTGGGAGCGCCTGGCTTCCTGTGTCCCTGCTGCCAGCAGGGGCTCTGACACACCTCCCTGCCTGTCACAGGGTCCCCATCCTCTGTCAGGTGCTGGAAGGGACTAGGCTGCAAACCTATTTTGACCCAGAAGCCCTGCTTGCACTGTCTACAACTGTTTGCCAACAGGATGGAAGAAATCCAGACACCATGACAACAGCTGGCCCAGGCTTTCAGGACTGGAGTCAATGTTAAAAACAAGCTAAGCTTTTTGCTGTGGTTTTCTACCAAAAGCTGCCCTGTTGGGAACTTGGGACTCAGTGTGCTGGTGTGGGAGAGAGTCTTTAGGAGGTGGAGCCTAGGGAGAGGTGGCTGGGCCACATCGGAGTTACCCTTGGAAGGAGTAAGTGGTAGCTTTGTGACATGAGTTAGTTGTCCTTGAATGAGCCTGATTCTTCAGTGCCCCCTTTTTGTCTGCCTCATCCTGTGATCTCTTATGGATGTGTGAGCGCCACTATGACATCACCCACCATGATCCCCTCAGCTGGGGCCAAGGTTATAGTCTCTGAAACTGAGCTGCAGAAATCTTTTTTTTTTTTGTTATTATATTACCATAACTCAGGTAATATAAACAATCTAGTAGCTATGAAAGTAGCCAAACAGCTATACTGCTAGTGTCCTGCTACTGTTGTCTTTCAGAGTGAATTCTTTCTCTAGTCACTTAGATTCAATCCAGTGGAGACCCTGGTGTCCCATGGGATGGAGACCCTGGTGTCCCATGGGATGGAAGGCCTGGTGTCCCATGGGATGGAGACCCTGGTGCCCCATGGGATGGAGACCCTGGTGTCCCATGGGATGGAGACCCTGGTGTCACATGGGATGGAAGGCCTGGTGTCCCATGGGATGGATAGAAGCTACATTTTTAAGTACAGAACATGGATCTGAAACAATTTCCTGATGGTTTGGTCAGTTTCCTTTTCTTGCAAAGAAAGTCAACCTCTGTTTTCAAGACTATCTTATTTCATGCCAGTTTCACCTCTGAAAAGAAATGCAGGTGAAAGGAGCTGGTTCCTCCTCCCCCTTCCCAGAGAAGGAGAACAGGCCTTGGGAACGTTTTTTTAAACACTTGAGTATTTTATCCAGGGAAAGCACATTCTCTCCCCCATCCCCTGTGTGTGCCTGTGTATGTGTTGTGTGTATGTGTGTGTGCCTTTGAGTGTGTGCAAGTGTATGTGCTTCTGCCTCTGTGTATGTGTGTGTGTGCTTGTGCCTATGCCCCTCTGAGTGTGTGTGCCTCTGTATGTGTGTGTCTCTGGATGGATGTGCAAGTATCTGTATGTGCCTGAGTGTGGATATGTCTACCTGTGCCTCTGTGTGTGTGTGTATGTGCATCAGTAAGTGTCTGCCTGTGCCACTATATGTTTATGGATGTATGTGTGTGTGCCTCAGTGTGGATATGTCTGCCTGTGCCTCTGTGTGTGTGTGTGTGCATTAGTGTCTGCCTGTGCCTGTGTGTGTGTGTATCAGTGTCTGCTTGTGCCTCCGTGTGTGTATGTATGTGTGTGTGTGTATGTGTGTGTGTGCGCATTGGTAAGTGTCTGCCTGTGCCTCTATGTGTGTGCACATGTGTGTGTGTGTGCCTCAGTGTGGATATGTCTGCCTGTGCTTCTGTGTGTGTGTGTGTGTGTGTGTGTGTGTGTGTGTGTATGCATCAGTAACTGTCTGCCTGTGCCCGTGTGCCCATGTGCCCGTGTGTGTGTGTGTGTGTGTGTGTGTATGTGTGTATGCATCAGTAACTGTCTGCCTGTACTTCTGTGTGTGTGTGTGCATCAGTAACTGTCTGCCTGTGCCCCTGTGTGTGTGTGTGTGTGTGTGTGTGTGTGTGTATGCATCAGTAACTGTCTGCCTGTACTTCTGTGTGTGTGTGTGTGTGTGTGTGTGTGTGTGTGTGTGTGCATCAGTAACTGTCTGCCTGTGCCTCTGTGTGTGTGTGTATGTGTGTATGCATCAGTAACTGTCTGCCTGTACTTCTGTGTGTGTGTGTGTGTGTGTGTGTATGTGTGTATGCATCAGTAACTGTCTGCCTGTACTTCTGTGTGTGTGTGTGTATGTGTGTGTGCATCAGTAACTGTCTGCCTGTGCCCGTGTGTGTGTGTGTGTGTGTGTGTGTGTGTGTGTGTTTGTGTGTGCCTGTGTACAATGTTTCTCCATGAGAGAGAACATTGAGGATGGCTGTGCCACTCTATACCAAGTGACCTGCTTTTTGATACTTAATGGTTCTTTCCTGACACTAGAAAATCAGTATTTGTCACATTTGTCAAGAGCTCACTTTTCTTCCTTTATTAGAATAAGGGAGTGTGCTACCCACACCTGTAGTATTGTAAAATGGCACTGGACTTCACACACCTGTGCCTACGCTGTCTTTCTGGTTGAGGCACTGTGCGGCAGCGAGCTCGATGACATTAGTGGGTGGCGATGGCAGGTGCTTTCAGCACAGACCCTTCCCACTTCTTTAGGACCCATAATTATTTCAAAAGAAAAGTTGCTGAATCCTTGGGAATTTGTCCTCTCTTTCACTAGATGCACTCTGGGATTGAACTCAGGTGGTCAGGTTTGGTGGCCACACCTTTACCATCCAGCTCTCAGTCCCAAGTTCCATATAAACCCCGAGGCTGGAGGTCGGCTTTGCCACACCTCTGCAGTTCAGCTCCGTACAGGGGTGAATATCAACGGGGCAGGGGGATGCTAGAACCCTCATCTCTCCCTCCATTTGTTAAAAGTGCTGGATGTTGTGCACACTGAGCCGAGGCTGGAGAGGTAGATGGACGTGTGAGAAGCACGCACTGCTCTTGTGGAAGACCTGAATTTGGGTCCCAGCACGCATGTTCTGTGGTTCATAACTGCCTGTTAACTCCGGCTGCAGGAAAGTCAATGCATGTGCACATAAGAACATACAAGCAAATAATTAAAAAAAACTAAAACTAATTCTTAAAATTATAGAGAGGGCAAGGCTACAGGGCTTTTGGAATGTCTGTCTTCTAGCTGGTTCTATTGGTTGAGCCTAAAACTCCCAGCTTTACCAGGGACCACAAGCAGCCTCCCAAGGGGCAACTTGGCCAATGAACACTGATACCAATTCACATCTTTGGGCCAAAGCACTGTCTGTTAGGTATTCACACCCAGAAGTATGGTGGCCTGTAGGGGCTCTACGGAACATTCTTCTGTTTTTGCATCTGGCAATGTGGTGGGGACCTCAGCCCTCGAACAGGCTGCTAAGGAGTCCAAGGAGTCCAGCCCTCTCTACTTTGGATTTGTCATTGATCACATGGGGAACCCTATGTGCCACATGGTCTGGTAAGGCAACTATTAGCCTTGGAGATTCCTTAGGAAAAGGAGCCACTATATAAGGGCCCTGCACCCCCTCATCGTCCCAGGGTGAGTCCCATCTCCTTCTGTCCTAGGCTCCAGGGGCTGCAAAGCAGAGCTCCTGTTGGTCAGTGAGGAATACAAGGCAGGCAGAGTGTATAAAGCCGAAGGTCAGGCACGTGCACTATGAGTGTCCCCAGCAGGTGCGTCCTTCCTGATGCTCTGCAGCCATCACCAGATTTTCCCGCCCTGGCCAAGGCTCTGGTTCCTCTTTAAAATGGCTCCACCACCACCAATTTCCCACCTTAAGGGAACAACGCAATTCCCTGTGTTCAACTTCATTCTCATCCAACTGGCACCTTCAGCGAAGCCCTGCATTATGGCACCAGGCAGGGGTGGGGACAGAGGGAGTCAGAAACAAGACACTGAGCTGGGGAAAGCACAGATGTGCTGGGAGGAAAGCACAGGTGTTCTGGGCACCTGGAAAAGCACAGGCTTGCTGGGGACCTAGGAAAGCACAGGTGTGCTGGGAGGAAAGCACAGGTGTCGTCGAGTGGGCACATGGGAAAGCACAGGTGTGCTGGGCACCTGGGCAAGCACAGGCTTGCTGGGGACCTGGGAGTGGACACAGCAGAAGGGGCCCCGTGTTTCCTCCATTTGTTTCCTCTTCTTCAGCACATCAAATATTTACTCAGCTCAGCTCTGGGCAAGACATGGAGATGACTGGGGGGTGGGGTGGGAAACTAAAGATGAGTGTCCTGGGCCTCCAGGTGGAGCAAACCCTGAATTGGGCATCACAGAATATGAGAGATGCTGAGTTGTGTGCAGTGAGAGAATTCCCTGTATCTGCCCTTTCCTAGCTGTCAAATGGTGACATTTGTCACATACCCTTGTGGCTACTTGTGGTTTTCAGAAGGGAAAGTGAAGGGTTGGGGAGAGGGCTCAGAGGACAAGCATCTGCCGTGGCACATGAGGACTGGATTTCAGTCCCCAGCACCTATGTAAGAGCCAGTGGGGTGGCAGGTAATCCTAACACTCTAGAGGCCACGACAGGAATCTCTGGACAAGCTTAATACTGTTGAGAGCTAGGAAGACAGTGGGGGTCAACTTCTGACCTACACACACACACACACACCTCACACACACACACCCCTCACACACAGCAGAAAGACACACACTATGCACAAGTAGCCTCAAACATTCTATCATCCATACACATATTCATACATGCATGAGCAACACACACACACACACACACACACACACACACACACACACACACACACACACACTAACATGAGAACAGGTCATTCAAAGCATCTTGCATATAAAGGACTTTGGCTCACACAAGTCACCCAGGACCATTTTTAACCAGCTCCCTGGCTATCAATCAAGGTGACTACAACAGCTAGGATGAGGATGCCTAAAATTGGATAACTAGACAGTGCCTTAGACCAGTGGCACGGACATCCCTGGGTAGAGCTCATGCTTTTGTTTGTATGTTTGCTTGTTTGTTTTTTAGTGTTGCCCAGGGCATCAGTGGCTGTAGCCATGGGGACAGCTGCTACTCCCCAGCGTGTACTGTCATCAGCATCCAGCTGTGCTCCCAGGGTCCGCACTGTCCAGGGAGTTGCTTGGCCACTTTCTCTAGCCACCTCTGCCTGGTCTGCTCATTGTACTCAGTACAAACTTCTTCATGTTGAGGCAAAATACCATTGCTCCTTCCCCTCAAGGCATCTAGTCACGGCTTCTGACTATGTTCCCAGCACCACATAGACTGGCAGCTCAGAGGATAACGTTTTAATCAGGGTGATCCCATGCCAACACTCGCCATCTTAAAAATGCCCAATTTAGCACCACTGGCAGCAGTCACAGTGTGACCCAAAGGCCAGCTTGTTCTCATTTCAAACATTTCATCATCCCAGAGAAAGCCCTATATCCATTAGTAAGGCCCACCTTCTCCAGGCACATGACATGTGACCTATGGTCATGAGCTATGCATTTAGCATCCTGGTACAACATTCACCCCTACTACAGATTGTGCTAGGTCTCCTTCTCTTTTTAAGGAGTGATTAATCTATCCGAAGGATAGATCACATTTCATCCATCCACCCCTTTTGCTCTGATGAGCGGAGCATCTAGGGACATGTGTGCATGCAGCTCTCTCTGTCTCTCTCTCTGTCTCTGTCTCTGTCTCTGTCTCTGTCTCTGTCTCTGTCTCTGTCTCTCTCTCTCTCTGGACCTGGGCTTATGTGTGCATGTGGCGCTCTCTCTCTCTCTCTCTCTCTCTCTCTCTCTCTCTCTCTCTCTCTCTCTCTGTGTGTGTGTGTGTGTGGACCTGGGCTTATGTGTGCATGTGGCGCTCTCTCTCTCTCTCTCTCTCTCTCTCTCTCTCTCTCTCTCTCTCTCTCTCTCTCTCTCTCTCTCTCTCTCTCTCTCTCTCTCTCTCTCTCTCTCTCTCTCTCTCTCTGTGGCCCGGGTCTTCCACTCCTCTTGGGGGCAAACGAAGGAGAAGAATCACTGTGTCATAGGACAACTCTGTGGTCTAAGGAACTAGTGTTTGCCACACTGGCTGCACATCTTACACCCCCACCAGCAATGCCTGAGTGTTGTGATCTCTCCATATTCTCACCAATACTTATTAGTTCCCATGGAAAATGCTCTTCCCTTCAGGCCATCCTAGGCTGCATCACAGACATGGGAATAGAGTGACCTTGACCCCTCCTACCCAGCTCTGCTTCTCATCTTCACTTGTTCCTCTCTTTTTGAGTGGTGAGGATTCTCTGGCACACGATCTTTGGAGGCACTCAGTGTCACTGCGGTGGTGGGACTAGGGGTCTGGAGGGCAGGCCCCCAGCTATTCCCAGCCTTCGGCTACAGCCCAGGCATCTCTGCTGGAGCAGCTGCCTGGACCTTTACAGGTGTTTTCTAACTGGAAAAAAAAAGTGGTACTCTTTGGTGAAGTTGAACCAAGGCATGGAGGATGTTGGTCTGGTGATGCTCGGGGAAGCCAGGCCTCCCTGGGTTTGAGAGATCTCACGGGTTCCCAGGTCAGGGATGGGAACGGGAAGCTTTGGAGTGGCAGGAGTCACGAGAGAAAGGTGACAGGATGCGGAAGCTGATTCCAAAGCAGTCTGGCCACCATGAGTTTGCAATTAGGCATCTTCCAATAATGGCCTCAACTTTACAGAATCTGAGTGAAGGGTGCTGTCTTAGTCAGTGTTCTATGGCTATGAGGAGACACTGTGACCTCTTATAAAGGAAAGCATTTAATCAGGGCTGGCGTGCAGTTCAGATCATCATGGTGGGAGCATGGCAGCACGCAGGGACGCAGGCAGGCAGACAGCACTCAGGCAAACAGGCAGGCAGGCACGTAGGCAGACAGGCAGGCAGGTAGACAGCACGCAGGCAAACAGGCAGGTAGGCATGCAGGCAGACAGGCAGGCACGTAGGCAGACAGGCAGGCAGGTAGACAGCACGCAGGCAGGCAGGCAGGCAGGCAGCACACAGGCAGACACGTAGGCACGCAGGTACGCAGGCAGGCATGGTGCTGAGGAAGGAGCAGAGAGTTCTCCATCTGGTTCACAGGCAGTGGGAAGAGAGAGACTCTGGCCTCTGCATGGGCTTTTGAAAACCCGGGGACACACTTCTTCCAACAAGGCCACACCTTCTAATCCTTTCAAACTGTGCCACTCCCTAGTGACCAAGCGTTCAAATCTATGAGCCTCTGGGGACCATGCTTAAGCCATGACAGGTGGAGATGCCACTCTGTCCTACACACAGTCAAGCGCACGATTCTTCCTTTTATTTAAATGACTACAGTTCACCCTTACCTATTAAAATGTTAAATTGTTTGTGATTTCTCTTTTCCTAAACAGAGATTATGCCTATAGATTCAGAGGAAAACAACAATGTAACACATGAACTTGTACTATTTACCAGGGAACTACAGCTCAGCAGCTCTCCTTCTAGGCACAGTCTCCCAAAACAAGCTGAAAGCAGCACGCACACCATGCACACCATGCGCACCACACATGCGCATGCACACACACACACACACACACACACACACACACATATATATATATATATACACACACATATATATATATGTATATATATATATATATACACACACACACACACACTCGAGCATACCACACACACAGGCATTCACACACAGAGGCACACACACACATGCACACACATGCACATGCACACACACCTACACACATGCACACATACATGCATACACACATGCACACACACACACACACATGCACATACACACACCAGCTGTTGTGAACCACAGTACTGTTCACAATAGCTGAGATACGCAGACAGTCCTGGTATCTACACAAACAGGTAAAGAAAGGTGGTATGTGCACACTGTGGAATGTTATTTGGATAGAAAACAGAAAGCCCCCAGTTTGCTACAACATGGAAAGATGGAGAGGATATTGCGGTAAGAGAAGGAAGACATAGAAATAAAAACATTGCAAGGCTGTACTTATTTGTGGGAATTTTTTAAAGAGGGTGTTAGATATAAAAGAATAAAACATTGATTATCAGGTTATAGGGGGACTGGGCACATATAGTTCAAAGAAGACAGAAGATGTGTAAAAAGGAACAATTCAAAAGATCTATCATAAGACAGGCATATTTGGTAAAATTGTGTCGCATACAGTATTTTTTTCTAGATAAGCTGACTTTAACTGCTTTTTGTCACACATAGAAAATAACTATGTGAGGTGATGGCTATGCCAGCGTGCCTTACAATGGTGACTTTTTCCTTTCTATGCCTCTCACAACATCATGCTACAAATGCTAAACACATGCCACAAAACATCACAGAGCTGCATCAAAAGAGAAAATTATCCCTGTCTCTAACATGTGCCCCAGCGACATTTACTACTGCATTATCAAGAAAACATTTTGAAAGCATTTTGTCAAATAATTTGTGGTATTAAAAGATCAACTGGTGGGCATTCAAACCCAGGGTGTAGTACACAGGCTTGGATGAACTTCAGACAAGCAGGCCCTCCCTTAGAGTGCATTATTAATGAGCGTCTGCCAAGTTGGTGTCTGTGGAATTGCAACAAATAAGGGAGTTACCCTGATTGGCCAGGCAGGGAACCGGAAGTGCACATTCTGAACCTGGTGTGCCCTTCAAGGCCACCTCAGCTGGTACCAAAGCCAAGTACTTGTTCAGAAGAAGAAATTCCACACCCAGCCTTTTCTTCTCTCAGCTTTCTTTCTACTCTGTGGCCGTGTGTGTGTGTGTGTGTGTGTGTGTGTGTGTGTGTGTGTGTGTGTGTGTGTCTGCATGTATCTGTGTGTGTCTCTCTGTGTGTGTCCTCTTGGCCAACATTACAAAGACCGTTAGCTGCCCAGGCTTGGGACTTTGTCTACAGCATGCTCATTTGCTGTCAGGGAGATAGGCTTTCCTCAACTGGGCCTGAGTCTCGTGGTGGGTTGCCCTCCTTGAACCTGGGGTTCTTTGCTGAGGCTCTAGAACAGCCCTCTAGACTCCCCTGACCCCTCTCCAGTGTCCCCTAGAGTCAAAGTCAGTGGACTATGACTTCTGGCTTCTGGGGGCTATCTGGTCACCAGGAGTATCTAAGCTGCTGCCAAAGAACCTTCTACACAGACACTGGGTAACTCTCACTGGTTTTTGCAATCAAAGGAACCATCTAGAAGACCTCTAGATACAGCACTCTGGGCTTGGCTGTATCATGCACCACGGCTACGTTCTGAACCATGATAGCACAGCTAACACTTGCTCTTCCGTGATTCAGCCATGCTGATGGTTTGAGGTCTGTTTCACTTGGTCCCTGGTATGGTACAAGTAAGGTCTCTGGTGTGCTTTCAAGACAGTTCATGGGATGAAATCAAAAGGTTCACAGTTGAAGATGATCAGGCAGCTACAAAGGGCTGCCTGTGCCAAGGCTCATATCACATTCGACTCCCTACTGAAGTCTGTAATGATAATTAGGAGAGGCAAATGCCTTATGAATGTAGGGCTGTGTGAAATGGGCATGGAAACACTCACAGGAGGCTGTCAAACTAGGAAGCCCGTGCACATTTCACAGCTGCCGAGACCACCTCAGAGGAGAGGATGCTGTGTGGCCCTGTGTGGCTCAGTTGGTCAGGGATACAAATCTGTCTCTAAACCCACTGCCACAGAATTTTCTTTTAACCAGTTTGGATGGACCTGTTCCCACTTGGATCTCACACCACCTTGTCTGCCTCAGCAGGGTAGATGGATGGGACAACTCTTACTTGTCGATGAGCTACAGCAGTGGTCCTCAACTTGTGGGTCTTGGTGCCTTTGGAAGTCACATGACCCTTTCACAGGGACCACCTAAGACCAGCTTGCATATCAGATATTGACATTATGATTTGTAACTGGAGCACAAATACAGTTATGAAGTAGCCAACGAAAATAATTTTTGGTTGTGTGTGTGTGGGTCACCATTAGGAATTATATTAAAGGGCCGCAGCATTAGGACTGCTGAGAACCGCTGAGCTAGAGTCATCCAGATGCGTTAGATCTATGAAGGTGGGGGCCTCATGCAACGCCAAACCTCTTCAGTTCGTTTTCCCCATGGTCTGTCATTTTCCTGTCCTTTCCCCGGTCTCAGAAGATCAGCTGCCTTTCCTGGATCTAGGTCCTCTTTCTCACAGGACCCCTGCCCTCAACACTTGGGAGCAGAGGTCACCTGTGTGCATCTGCAGTCAGCAGTAAATAAGTGCTCTGCTCGCCTTAGGGCCTCAGCCCAGTGGATTCTGTCTCATGGTCGGCTGTGGGAGCCAGGGCGGTGAGATGACTAGAGACAGATTTCCGTCTTGAGTTCCTGACACCACAGGCAGCGAACTAACAAGCAGCTGGGATACACGAGGCTCCCCTCCCCCACCAACCACACGTGAGGTTCTCAATGAAGACCTTTGTGGATGGCAACAGATGGAAAGTCGGTGACTAAGGCTGGGGCAGTGGAGTTGTGCGGAGAGCGGCTATTTAGTCTGTTTTCTGTTTCTATAACATAATACCCAAGACCTGGTAATTTATGAAGAACAGAAGTTTATTTGATTCATGGTCCTGGAGACTCAAACGCTCAAGAATACTGTGCCAGTGCTTGCATAGCGCCTGGTGAGGATCTTCCTTTGGAACCGTAACATGGTAGAGGGCATCACCCAGTAAGATGGAGTGCAGGGTGCAAGCTTAGGTCTTTCTTTTCTTACAAACCCACAAATGGCATCAGTGGGGCCCCACCTTCGTTCAGCCCTAGAAGAAACTCCTTTCAGAGCCCCACCTCCAGGTACCACCAGTCTATAGACTCAGCAACTCACGAGCTTTGAGAACCACATTCATCTTACAGCAGCAGCTAAGACTCAGGCCCCTGAACCCCTCAGGATGGGTGGAGACTGTGACGTGCAGCTACAGCAGAAAGGGCTGGAATGTGAAGTCCACTGAAAGGAGAAAGAGGCAGGCCCTTTGCTTCATGTTCTTCTGAAGACTTCTTAGCTTTTGAAGAGAAGCATAGGGCAGGACCGCAGCTAAACTTCCTCACCTCACTGCCTCCTAGTCCCACAAAGCAATCACAGGGTTCACTTCCGGAGTGAGCGCTGCCCTCTCCACCCTAGAGGAAGGCTGCAGAATCAACCTGCATTTCCCACATGCCTGCCTTTCAAGTCCCAGTCATGAGGAAGACAGGAACAGAGCCAGTGAAAGCTGAGGCCTAAAGTAGGCCTCAGCACCTGGGGATTGTGGCCTCTGTGGAGACTTGCTGATCATGGAGACTCAAACAGAAAAGTTTGTCCTGGCAAATGAGGAGAACAGCAAATGATGTGATCCATTGCGGTGTGGTGAGGAAACAGGATTCGTAGCACTTTTGGCACTAAAAATAACATAAGAGGCCTCACTTCTGAGGTGCACTGCATATGGCTTTAACCTGTCCCCACAGTCTCCCTGCTGGCATCATGTGGCCTGAAGTTTGCTTTCTGTGATACTTGACTCTATGTGGGTGGTTTTCCTCCCCTCACTCGCCTTCCTTTTTGTTACTTCATGGGAAGATCAGCCCTGAGGAAGCTTTTATGCACTGAGCTATTGTTCTGCATTTAAGGCAATAAAAAGTATACACTGCTTAATCTGAACAAGAGACCAGGTGACTGGAAAATTCCAGAAACTTTAAATCTTTGTTTAAAATGCCAAAGTAAACAGCCTTCAGTCTGCAAAACTAACAGAAGGCAACCCCGTCCATTCCTCCCAGGCACTGGTTCCAGTAGCCACACAGGGCGGGACCATGCTGAACACTGTTCTTGCTGCCCTGTTCTCAGTCTATGGGATGCTGAGCTCTGGGCCATTCTCATCCTCACATCTGCACCATCCCCAAGATGCACGCATATGCAGAAGCCTTTAAAAAATAGGTTACTTATTGTGTGTGTGTGTGTGTGTGTGTGTGTGTGTGTGTGTGTGTGTAGGGGCTGTGTGGTCTGTGTGTGTATATACGTTATAAAATGCATAAGGCAAAGGTAGAATTATAGAAGTCTAGTATCAGAGGCCTAGTAGAATACAGAATTATAGAAGAAGTAACAGTTTTCAATAAAAAGCAGTAAAATATATCAATCACCTAAAAAGTAGCTTTTTGGTCTTTATAAGAGAATTTGGAGAAACCTTTTCAAATTCTCTCTCATTGGTAAGTGACCAAATCTTACATCGACTATACAGAAAATTAAGCTGCAAAGACCTGACTTTAGAATGGTATGTCTCATGTCACCAAAGAGAATAAACATGGTCTATTCCAATTCCACTCAGATCCCTGGATGGAGAAAATAAAGAAACAGCAAATAAAGCCTCCAATGCTGTTTTCTATAATCCTAACAAATTGCCGTGTGCTTTGTCATATCAGTTGTGAGATGAGATATGCCAGACCATCATAGAGTTGTGAGATTTTCTGAGTGGTCCAGCACATTTTTGCTTTGTGTATTTTATGAGTGTACACACACACACACACACACACACACACACACACACACACACACACACACAGGCTAAAGTGTTAGTAGAATTGGAATGATGAACTTTGCTTTTTTATAGATAGACCTGTGTCGGGAATATAGGAAAACATGGTAGATCCTTCTGAAAAATGGCGAAGAAATAAGGATGCTACATTTGTGTTCTCTTGCCCCTCCTTGTGACACGGGAATAGATACCAACACTTTGTGGCATAGAGTATATTGGGCAAGTGAGCAATCTAGTCAACCCACATTCAAGGTCAGACATGCACTTTACAAAGAAAGCCTTTCATGTTTTCATTGTTTTCCCTGTGTGCCACATGGCAGCATAATGCCATTGGAAACTGGTGGACAAAGAGACATGCCTGTTGGGCGACAGCCAGGCATGGATGGAGGAGGGATTCAGGGCCCCACCCCTCACTGCTGGACCACTTGTTACTGATGGATTCAGGGAGGGAAGTCATTGCATTAGTTACAAGCCCAGCAGACTCCAGCACACAGATCTAAGCCAATGGCCAGACAGTTACTGAGTCATAAAAAACAACAACAACAACAACAACAACAAAAAAAAACAACAAAAAAACAAAAAAACACCCTGATAGTCCTGAATCTGGGAAGAGCCTGGTAGGAGGAAGGAGAAAGGGTTAGATAGACGTGGAGAGAAATGAGAGAGGAAAGAAGCCCTCTGAGAAGCCAGAATTCATTATATACAAGTATGGAATTATTAAAGAACTAATTTAATTAGAAAAAATGGAAAGAAAGATGCATCAAGCTCTTCTTCCGGAACATTTTTCTTACAAATATGGCAATGAACTCACACAGCACAGAAGGGACTCATGGGTAGCTTATTCCTTAGGAGTGTCTGAGGAGAAGCAGAGGGCAAGAAAGAGTTCTCTGTATTAGCAATTGTTCCACTTTTTTCCATTTCTGGTCTCAAGCCTGCATCTCAGCACTCACTGGAGTTTCTGTTTTTCATCCTCACTCAGGGTACAGGTAGACTTCAGCAAAGAACACTGAGAACAATCCCAAGAGAGCGGCACGTGTTCCCCACCCATGAGAGGAGAGTGGAGGCCTGGAGGCTCACCCTGGGAAATCAGCTGAGAGGCGGGTCTCCGGCTGCAGTTCCAGAAGCAGCAGACGTGAGGGCTGGGGGCGGGGTCTAGACAAGTGCCTATCTTGCTAGGACAGTCCAAGCCCTTCTTCAGCATTGCTCCCAATGTCACCTTCCAGTTTGGTCCAAACCAAAATGCCTTTGCTTCAAAGCCAGATGTTATCGTTCTGGGCAGAGGAACATCAGTTTGTAAGTCTAATGGAAGCTCCATGGGTTGGAGGTTCGGGTGACAGCATCAGACACTGAAGTTGTTCCTCCTCCAAATTCTTCTCTGAGATAGGTCAAAAGGCTGGTCCTGGGTGTCCAGGAGCTGCTTTCTTGGCTTAGGCAGGAAGGAAGAGTTTGACCAGGTTACCTGAGTTTAAAAATGATGTCCAACAGAGTAGATGTTAGCCACCAGTCATCGGACCACAGGAACTATGTGAGTCACCCAAGGAACAACAGTGAGTGGGAAACACCAGCCTAGGCACACACAGATGCTAAGTAGGAGCCATTGTCAGGCTGGCAGAGGAACGGAGGCGGCGTCCCGATACAGAACAGTAGCTTAGGCAGGTAGAGAGCACCCTCCCACAAACTCTTGGCTCAAAGAGCAGAGTTTTCATAGGTTCAGGGTTCTTACGCCTAAGACTATCTGGTTCAAATGAGTATTATGTTGGCGATTTCCAGGATGTGGTCCAGGTCACTTGTGATCACTTCTGCAGTGCGAGAAGTCAAAACTAGTCTCTCTTTCCACTTTAGTTTCATAATAACACAAGGCATTGTTTTTCTTTTTGGATCTCAATTTTCTCATGAATGTGCAGGGGAGTTCCCAGGGGTTACCACTGTGTGATGTTTGCCTCTGAAAGCCAGACACTAAAGAGATTTAGAAAAATTAAAGTGATGCCATCCTAACTAAATTGTACTGTTTTAGGAAACAGTTATTTTGTGTTTAAATGAACTTGTTACTTGAAAAGGAATAAACAAACACTCAAAGCCTTTCTCACTTTGAGTTTCTAAGATGGCAACCATCCACACATGGGATTCTCAATGCTTTTTATTCATTTTCCTCTTCCTCTTTCCCTCCCTCCCTTTCTTCTGCTCCTCCTTGTTTCAGATTGCATCTCACTATAGATTCCATGCTGGCCTTGAACTTGCCATCCTCTTGCCTCAGCCTGCTTCAGATGCAGAAATGCTCCTCTCAAAACTTTTGAAGATGCCAGGGGTGCGGAGACAAGCCAGTCTAATGCTTCTGTTTCAACTTTTCATGGTTAAATCCTTGGTTTCAAACCAGTGCACTCACTGGGAATATCCATCACTGTATAAACTATAAGACTGGGGCTGGGGAGATGGCTCAGTGGTTAAGAGCACTGTCTGCTCTTCCAGAGGACCTGGGTTCAATTCTCATCATCCACATGGCAGCTCACAACCATCTGCAATTCCAGTCCCCAGAGGATCCACTCCCCTCTCCTCACCTCCATGGACACCACACACATGTGATGTATAGACATACATGCAATAAAAATACCTATACACAAAAAATAAATATTAATTTAAAACCAAGACTATAAACTATTGTGCCACATTTTGGTTGTTATATAGATGTATGGGCCATAGGAAAGTGGTGGCAATCATTTGGTTAGTGGTGTCATCCTTGTGCCTTAGAAATGGCTCCTTGGTCTCAAAGCCAGGCATGTTATGTGTGTCCCAAATTAGGCTTCTCATGGTGTTATTTATCCCAAAGACTTGTTGGCTGATCAAATGGAACGCAGCTTGGAACCATCACAATTAAATGTTGTAGAGGCTTCATTTGCAGTCTCTTAGGAGGCATGGAATCTCATTAAATGACACTATTTTGGAAACTATCAGGACATTTTTGAACAATTTGGATATACTCCTAATATTTTATCTCCATCGACTGCCAAGGCTTGGAAGTTAATTGAACACATGACTGATACAATAGCACAAAATGTTGCTCTGACATTCAGATGAGTCTTCTTTCTCAACACAAGCAACACACAAACCAACAAGCCAAGCAAGGGGGAAAAAAAGGTTTTTCCATATATGCTCTGAACTATTTACGACCTCTGAAGAGATCTAATGCTAACTCACAATAATGTTAAGCAGTAGCTCTCAACCTTCCTAACACTGAGCTTTTTAAAACACAGTTTCCTCATGGTGTGGTGACACCAACCACACAATTACTTTGTTGCTGCTTCATAACTATAATTTTGCTACTGGTATGAATTTTAATGTAAATACCTGTGCTTTCCAATGGTGTGGGGTGACCCCTGGGAAAGGGTTGTTCAACCCCCAAAGGGGTTGTGACCCACAGACTGAGAAACACTGATCTTAACCAACTGACTTCCTGCTGAGTCTCTAGCTACTGATGTGTTGCTCAAGTGCTCAGCTTCTGCCCAGACTGCAGCACGGCGCTCTCACTGTTCTGTGGGTGTTTGACTTTGATCCTAAATGACTCACAAAAGCCTCATCCCCCTGCCTCATGCTACTGAGAAGTAGGGCCTACTAGAACGTCTTCCTCGCTGGTGGGCGGTGGGCTGGTTCAGTAAGAGCCCCAAAGGACTCACTGGAGACACGCTATTAAAGATGGGTATGGGACCTTGGGCTTTTTTTTCTTCTGCACCGTGGCCATGAGGTGAGTGGCTTTATTTTCCTGCGTGTACTATGCTGAACTGTATCACCAGAGGCCCCCAAAAGCAGCGGGAATCATCAGTTGCTGGTTGAAACCTCCAGAACTGTGAGTCAAAATAAACACTTTCTCTTTATAAGCTGATTATCTCAGCTAACATACCCCTTCTCAGTACACTGGGAAATGTTTTTGTTCATCCATGTGTGGAACTGTCTTCAGCTCAGAAGCAGCAGGGTACCAAGTAGACACGTGCTTTGAGCTGAATGTTTACACTATGGAGGATACTATAGAGCAGTAATACATCAGCAGTCACATTGTGAGATAGAATCCAAGGAGTTCCGTATACATCACATATATAACAGGATCCATTAGAGCTCACAGATGGAAAAGACTAAAATAAAAACGATCAAAATGACAAAGAGATAAAAATATTGGCACAAAACATTTCTTCACCATTGTGTGAAATTGGTCTAGCAGTATTTAAATATGCATCTCGTCAGCATCTATAATTTCCCACCCCAGTGCTTAGATAGTAGGATAAAAAAAAAAATGGAAACACTATTTAAAGTCATTCACATACCATCCTGACCCATTAAATGTATTTCCGCAGCAGAAGTTAGCGGTGGGGTTCATATACTGAGAGAAGCAAACGGTGCATCGAACACAGGGTGCAGTGTGTGCGTGGGGCAGCCAAACAGGCGTTTCTGTACCTGCCAGGATATCCTCTCCCTCCCTCTCACATCCTCATCCTTTCCCTCCCTCTCAGTACAATCAGTCATTGAGAAAAGGACTCCTGAGTAGGCACATGGGGTGTTCACCAAACCAACTGACCAACCAACCATCAAGCTGTGGGGAGGCCACATTTGGTAGCTGGGGTCATTTTTTGGGAACACGGATGGATAGACATCAAAGTGACCTCCCTGCCCATCTCCCCATTCCCCCCAGTACTGTAGGCACTCATGGTCACTTCCTCACCGTGCTATGTCAGTTTTGTTCTAATCTAATCTCTTGTGCTCGCTTTCTTGTTTGGAGGGGCATGCCAGTTCCACGGAGGCCTTCAGAGGCATCAGATCACCTGAGCAAGGGGGCGCTGCCATCATCACACGGCTCTTCACGGGCTATGGTCCCTGATAGAGAAGTGAATCCAAGTCCTCGCTAACTGTAGCAAGCTCTTCATAAGCTGGTACTAATGCCGCCAGCAGGTGGGGCAGGTCGAAGCCTAAAGAGCTGATGTTTCTAATGTGATGATGGCATCAGCTGGGGGTGCACACAGTGAGTCTATACAAGGGAGTCTCACTAGGAGTGACCTTCACCTGTGCCTTTCCACGTACAGCTTTGGTTCAAACCCACTGAGTACATGGCCAAAGCCTATGCATGTGCTAGGTGTAGGGGAGGCTTGTCACAACCTATACACAGCTCACCTCCAGCCATGCATAGAGCGAGCTCTGGCTACCCACCAGCTTGTGTCTAAGTATCTACACTGTGGGGATATGGCCATGGCAGTCCTCGATTTAAAATAAGAATGAAACCAAGCGGCGTTGAACACTCCCAGTGCAGCTTGGGACCTGATCAATGCCAGCTGCTTCTCATTTAGAAAAAGAAACTTACTCAGTAAACTCCACCCAAAATGCCACAACCAACCTACATCCACTGAGAGGACTGAGCCGGATGCGTGAACGTTGAATCTCTCTCTCTTTCAGCCTGAGAGAAGCAAGTCTCGTGACTGAACCACTACGTGTTTGTGAATTAGGTGTCGACTCAGCGGCTGGTCTGGCTTTGGTTTGGTTTATTAGCCCATTTTCTGATATTATAGAGAAGTGCCCACATCTGGATAGATTATAAAGAAAAGAGACTTATTCTGGTGAGTTTTGGACTCTGAAAGTCCAGGGTTAGGTGACCCCGCCCCCATCTACTCAGCATCTAGCAAACCATCCCCAGCTGCATCACAACATGGATGAGAAGCGGAAAGGGAAGTGGTTGTGTACAGGAAACTAAGCATGTGGAGTGGCTTTGCTAAGCAAACATTAAACAACAAACAAATAGCAAACAAACACACAAACAGCAAACACAAACAGCAAGCACAAACAAACACACACACTCTTGTAAGAGCTGAGTCACTCCCTGAGGCCATCATCAATTCCCTCCAAGGACAATGCCACCATGTCCCAACCACCTTCCACAGCGTCCAACTCCCTAAGGGGGCTACAAGCAGCAGCACTGCCACTCTGGGGTTTAGTGCTCAACACCTATGGGGACATGTTCTGACAAATTCAAGCTGTAGCATCCTCCTGGATTGAGGCGAATTCTTCTCTGACAGTCGCCTGGGATGTAGAAATGTTGCAGTGACAGCATCTGTCATAGACTTTAATCAATAATATGGTCTAAAAAATATTTTCTTTATGTAAATGGCTGGTCAGACGGTGCTGGTTGGAATAAACAGTTTTGTTAGATTTGTTTATTTTATTGTATGGTTATGAGTGCTTTGCCTGCATATGTGTGTGTGTACCATATGCATGTGTGTGTACCACATGCATGTCTGTGTGTCTGTACCGCATGCATGTCTGTGTGTATGTACCACATGCATGTGTGTGTGTATGTACCACATGCATGTGTGTGTGTGTGTGTGTGTGTACCACATGCATGTGTGTGTGTGTGTGTGTGTGTGTGTGTGTGTGTTGTGTGTACCACATGCATGTGTGGTGCCCATGGAGATTAGAAGACTGTTTTTGATGTCCTGGACCTGGAGTCCTGGAACTGGGGACAGTTGTGAACTATCGTGTGGGTGCTGGGAAGTGAACTCAGGTCCTCTGCCAGAGTGACAAATACTCTTGACTGTTGAGTCATCTCTTCAACCTAGTGAAGACTCTTTTTAAAATTATATGCATGTATGCATGTCCTTGTGCGTGTTTGTGAATGAGTGTGGTGCTCATGGGACCCAGAGGAGGACATCAGGTCCCTTGGAGCCGAGGTTACAGAGCTGCTGTGAGCCACCTGGTGTGGATGCTTGAAACAGAACCCAGGTCCTCTGAAAAAAACCAGTAAGTGCTCTTTACCACCAAGCCATCCTTCCAGCTTCTGGTCTGTTTTACTTTTTAAAGATTTATTTACTTTGGTTATATGGTTGTAAGTGGTTTGCCTGCATATATGTCTGCGCGCTGTGTGGATGCTGTGCCTTCTCAAGTTACAGGAAGTTGTTAGCCATTGTGTAGGTGCTGGGAATCGAACATAGGCCCTCTGGAAGAACAGCTAGTGCTCTTAACTGCTGCGCCATCTCTCCAGCCACCCCCTGTCTGTTCTGAAGAATTCTGTTAATCTTAATATTCTTAATGTATCTTTGATAGCAAAAAGTTTTAATGCTACATATGGGTACACGCATGCCCATGTATACATGCTGTGTTCTTAGCACTGCACACACATATACAATGTGACAAACACAGTTTGATGCCTTCTCTACTGTACTGGAGTTAAGTAATCATGAGATGATACAAGAAACTAATCTATTTATATTCCTCTTTCTCGATAAACATAGCAAGGGCCACAGCCAGAAAACGGGGCCCAGGCCTTTAAAATCTACTGTGAAAATGCCAAGTATCTGCCAAGTACTGCAGAAGGAAAACAAGGCAGTTTGCAGCACTCACTACTCAGGAGGACCTGACTCAAAACCTGGGGACAGGAAGGCTTGGTCCTTGAAATAAGAGTCTCAAGCCCGGGCTTGCCTAAGGCCCAGGTTCCTGTGCCCACTGCCCCCTCCCATCACGGCCTGGCTACCATTCAACGTTTGAGGCTCACGGGCCCAAACTAGAAGTCTGGATCACTCCTGTCAAAACCTGCTTCTTCCTTCTCTCTGTTTATTATCTCCACCTCCAGCCCCACCCCCACTGCCATATCCCGTCCACCGAGACTCTGCCGGCTCTGGCTTCCTACCCACCTTACAATTGGCTATAGTTTCCTTCCACACCATCACTCTCCAGCCCAAGCGGCCGTCCTGTGCTTCAGCTAAGCTTTGTGAGTCCGTTCAACAAACCTTCAAAGGCAGTCACAGTAGTAAACAGTTTGAAAGCCGCTCGGGCTGCTCTCCAGCTCAGCATCCTCAGGTATACAGCTCATCACTAAAAGGAACCTGGTAGATGGTAGGGCTGGAGCAAGGATGGATTACAGCGCCATATATATGTTCAAAGAGCCATGAGGACACATCAGAGGTCAGCGGAGAAGGGCTCTCACAAGTCAAGTAAGGGACCACCTGAGCATCAAAGTTTAGTTATAGTGTATATAATACTGTTTTCTTCGGACCATAAGACACACTATTTCCCCCCAGAAGTGGTGGTGGTGGGGAAATTAGGGTGTGCCCTATGGTCTGATTGCTGTTTTTACTGTTTTTTCTTGTCTTACTGCTCTAAAAACTGGGTGCCTCTTACAGTCAGGTGTGTCTTATAGTCTGAAAAATATGGTAACATAGGAATCAAGTTGTAATTACAGCATACAGAATAACACAGGAATCCATACATTCATGCTGATTTAAAGAAGTGGATGAACGGATGAGTGACTGCGGGAGACATCAGGTCCCTTTCCTTCTTCCAGATTACAATGCAGGGAGGAGGAAGGCGGGTTAGAAATGTGTCACTGGGCAGCTACTACAGTGATGGTGCCTCAAAGAAGGATCAATGGACACTGGCTGGAGATGAGCTGAAAGAGAAACTGTGTGTTTATGTAGCTTTCTGTGGGGGTTATTTTTTGGTTTTTCAAGACAGGGTTTCTCTGTGATGACTTGGCTGTCCTGTACTCACTGTGTAGACCAGGCTGGTCTCAAACTCAGAGATCCACCTGCCTCTACCTCTTCGAGTCATGTGTGCCCCCGAGCCTGAAGGACCTTACCTCAGGTCCTCCTGAGTGAGTAGTGCTTCAAACTGCCTTGTTTTTGTTCTGCAGTACTTTCACATGAACTCTGATGCCCCATATTTGGCCATGTCCCTTGATGGGGAGGCCTGATGGTACTCGGAGGAAGGACAGCAGACTACCAAGAAGAGACTTGATACCCTAGCATCATATTCAGGGGGAGGAGGTCACCCTAAGTCATTGTCATAGGGGAGGGGAATGGGGTGAAAGCGGGAGCGAGGGAGGAATGGGAGGATGCATGGGATGGGATAGCAAATGAGATGTAATATGAATGATTTCATTTTTCAATAAAAAAATTTCCTGTCTAACCAGCTGACATCGGCTACTGCTCCGAGGCATCTTCAGCACAAGACACTTCAGAGTACATCAGATGCCTGTAACCCCAACTGCTCTTTGAGTCACCCTTCCCTTTATCTTATCTCATAATCATTTTAAGATTTAAAAAAAGGATTTATTATTTATTATGTATACAGTGCTCTGCCTGCACATACACCTGCAAGCCAGAAGAGGGCATCAGATCACATTACAGATGGTTGTGAGCCACCATGTGGTTTCTGGGAATTGAGCTCAGTACCTCTGGAAGAGCAGGCAGTGCTCTTAACCACTGGACCATCTCTCCAGCCCCTATTTTAAGATTTTTAAAGTACGTGTGTGCAGTCCATATGAGGTTTGTGTTCATGCGTGCAGGTGACTTTAGAGACCAGAAGAGGAAATCAGGTCCCTTAGAGCTGGAGTCACAGACTGCTGTGAGCAGGCCAACATGGGTGCTGGGACCTGAACCCCGGCCCTCTGGAAGTGCCCATCACCAGTGACTTGTCCCTCCAGCCCTCATGAGGTCTAGTGGTCTCTTCCGAGGGTAAAACTTCCCCTGCCTCTCTCTGCCACTCAGGTCTCAGCTTAAATGCTCCGTCCTCTGCCCTAGACTACTAGATCAAGCTCCTCGCCACGGATCACATTCTGCAGTTTGCCATTCAAAGTTCCCCCTCCCTGCAAGCCTATGAGCCAGTTGTTCTCAACCAGTGGGCTGTGACCCCTCGTGGGTGTTACAGAGCAGACACATTTACATTATGGCTCCTAACAGTAGCAACATTACAGTTACAGAGTAGCAAGGACTAATGTGTTAAAGGGTCTCAGCGTTAAGGAGGTTGAGAACCATTACTAAAAGCTCTGGGCTCTGCGCGCTCATTTCATTTTCATCTTCAAGGTCCAATGCCCAATGGTAAGAGGCTCTCACCTGCAGAGACACACCCAGGTCTCTATTCTTAGACAGTCTTTCTGCATAAACAAATTGATTTTATTATTTTATTCTTAATACCTTGTTTCCTCCAAGAACTTAACCTTGCAATTTGACATAGTTTTTTTGTTTGTTTGTTTGTTTGTTTGTTTTACCAAACATGTACGTGTTTTGGGGAAGATCTTCTCAGAGATTAGGGTTGCTATATTTAAACCCAAGCACTACTGCAGAGCGAGTAGGGCAACTCTTAAAGTGATGACCCTTAAAGCAACTGATGCCAGTAGTTAGGACTATTTTCATAGAACAGAGAAGATGATTTTTAGAAAGTGGAGTAGGGAGTAATTAATTTCACATAATAGTCACACTGGGACCTATTGTGAGCTGTGACGCTAATCATGTATTTCTTTTCTGTAATTAATTTTTATGCTCGGTCCTGGGAGCCTCCACTGACTTCCTTGGAACAGCTCCTTGCTCAGCATTCCTGGCTCTCCCGGCCCCACCTTCCCCAGGCTGCTCTCTTTAAAGACAGGGGACACACAGACAACCAGAAATAGATACTCACCCAGACACATTTCAGCTTGACCAATGCTTTCCTTGCTTGGAAAGGTAATTATAGTAATTAATACAAGCAAGGGTGCGTCTCAGAGCCGATACGTTCTTCTCTGTAGCTTTTAAAAGTAAACACAAAAGACCAAGGGAGGGAAGCAATGTTGGGCAACGAGAAGAGCAAGAGAGAATTGAAATAACAGCTCCTGCTGACTACTTTCTTTTTCAGGTGCCCCTGTCACGGTTTTATATGTGTAGGCAGCACTGTGAGTGGGAGGGCTGAGTCAGACGGCCTATGGCTTTTATGATAAGACAGTTCTAAGTGACAGCAAAGGCTTCATGGGCAGGACTTAGGATGGCCACTCTCAGCCGTCAACCTGGCCGGCTAGTTGATGACGTATTTGTGTTGTCTGTGAGTGCAATTCCAGAGAAGACTGCATGTAGGGCAGTGTCTGGGGGCCCCAAATATAGGCAACACCCATCAAGGGGCTGGTGGCTGCCCAAGTAAGAGTGTCTGAGGCTCCCGCTAGCATCTGTGGAAAGAAGACTCAGTTGCCATTGACTCAACACTGGCAGCTCCACTGGGAACTTCTGGGTCTGTTGTGCCAGATTACAAGTGCTGAGGTGTCTGGCTTCCTGGACTGAGCTGGCCGAAGTTTGCAATTATACATTGTGTGTGTGTGTGTGTGTGTGTGTGTGTGTGTGTGTGTGTGTGTGCGCGCGCGCGCGCGCGCACATGTATTCTAGGTTTTGTTTCTCTGGAGCAGTGGTTCTTAACCTGTAGATCTTGACCCCTTTGGGAGGATGAAACATCAAATATCCTGCACATCAGATACTTACATTACGATTCATTACAGTAGCAAAATTACAGTTATGAAGTAACAATGAAATTAATTTTATGGTTAGGGGTCACCATGACATGAGGGTCTCAGCGTTAGGAAAGCCGAGAACCGCTGGTCTAGAGGCAGCTGACTAATGCAGAAACAAGGCTGATGTCACTCTTTGGTCTAGGCCTAGCATGCAGACAGACTGATGAAATCTGAGTAAGTCACATATTTTTTAACGCACACTCAGAAATGGGGAGCCATCCAGTGTCTGCCTAGCATGATGAGGCTCTGAGTTGCAATGCGTGTGCCAAAAAGACAACACCCAAACAACAACAACAAAATCCTGTATAATCTTTTCCTTCTTTTTAAATCTTTGTATATGCATGCATATGCCATGTGTACAAGTGTCTATGCGTGCTTGTGTGAGTCCAAGCATGTACATGCCACAGCACGTGTGTGGCTGTCAGAAGACAGCCTTGGGTACTGGTCCTCTCCTTCATCCCTGAGAGAGACAGGGACTCTGGTTTGCTGCTATAAGTCAGGGCAGCTCCGCTCCAGGCTTCCCGCTGGCTTAGCCTCCTGTCTCACTGTCATGGGGCTGGGATTATAGACGTACATAACTGCATCTGAACTCAGAGCCTCACAGTTACAAGGCTTATTAGTTACTTTTCTGTTGCTGTGTGACCAGAAGTAACTTACAGGAGGCAAAGGTTATTTTGAGCTTATGGTTAAGGGGAAAAGTCTATAATGGTGTGGAGGGGCATGGCAACAGGTGGCAGAAGTAGGGAGCCAAGAGACCACAAAAACAAGCAGAGAGCATGGCCTGGACCCAGGGGCAACGCTCTGACCCACCTCATGACACACTTCCTCCAGCGAGCCTCTGCCTCCCCCACTAGCGCACCAGTGAGGAGCAACTGTGAGCCTGTGAGGGCCATAGATCATTCAAACCACCACATGGAGTGGTATGCACAGAGTCTTCGCCCAGGCCCGTTTCTTCTAGATTCCTAAAGAAAAGGGTGTTTTAGAACCAGTTTTTCAGCAGCCCTATTACCAATAACATCTGAATACACATCGGGCAACATGTCTATTTGTCAATGAGGAGGGGCTGCCCGAGTCCTCAGATGTAGGAAGAAGTTCAGGGTACACATCACAAAATAGGCACGAGAAGTATGTTTATAAGGCAAACAAGTGACCTGGTGACACCGTTCTAGTTTCATTTCCATTGCCGTGATAAAATATCCTGACAAGAAGCAACTTAGAGGAAGAAAGGGTTTCTTTATCTCAGCCATTACTGAGGGAAGGCAAGACGGACGCTCAAGGGCAGGCCTGCTTGTGACTCCACAAGGGGTTCCCACCAACCAAGGAGCTCGCATCACAGCCAAGGAAATACAGTAAGAACCAAAGAGACAGGCAGGATGCTGCTTGCTAGCTGGCTCACCGGACTACCTGCTGAGGGACAGATAACGCTGCCCACAGTGGGCTGGGCACTGCTGGGGTAATTAACAATACAGGCACTCCCCCACAGACATGCCTGCAGGCTAATCTGATCTGGACAATTCTCTCAGATACTCTAGGCTTTGTCAAGCTAACAGCCAAAGTTAATTAGGGCAGCTACCGCAGGAAAGTTGAGTTCCGGAGTGAAGCATGGGCACAGAAATGCATCTGTGTACAAGGTATTAGTGTCTTATTCAGCGAGAAATCAAGGTTGGACTCTGGCATGTCTCTCTTTTCCCTTACCTTTCTTCCCTAGGTTTGGAGATAGGGGTTGAAAAGAAAGAAAGGGGAATATAGAAATGTATTGGGATGATAGGACAAAAAGTAGATTATTGAATCTACTTCTCAACTTAATGCCTTAATTGTTACTCACAAGGTTATTTTAAATTCACTGGTATAGAACTTCGTATATTGATGCAAAATAAGGTTAATTTTGATACATTGGTATAGAATTCAAATTTAAGATTATTCTTCACACATAGTATGTAGATTTCTACTCTCCCATATAACTCAACTATAATACAAGGCTTACTCCTAGTACTTTGAAAGTGCTATTGCAGGCTGCTTAGGATAATTAAGTAATACAAGATAATTGTTAGTTGGCCAAATCATGGTTATGTCAATTACTAGTCTATTTTTATCACAAGAATATACATCCTAGCTGTAACAGACAAATAGGATTCTACAGATAGATACGGTAAGATAGTTAGATAAGGTCTTCAAAAACCCCAGAGTCCTACAGAAGAGGTTTATATTGTTTAAAGAGGTTTATATTGTTTTAATGATTCTTTGACGATAAGATAGGTTAACTCCTGGCAACACCCAGGCTACCTCAAAGAGGATGATGAGCATCAAAGAACCTCCTTATGGAGATGGCTTCAAATGTGGCAAACCAGCAACTGGGCAAAATGTTCTCATTTCTGTCACAGACTGAATTCTGCCTAAGAATGGGCAAGCTCGGATGCAGGCAGAGTCAATGGCCAAACACTTCCAAGACAGGGTAAGCAAGTCCTAAGTAGTTCCTAACTCACACATATGTCTGTCAGATATATTGTGCCAGAGGCTGAAGAAGATGCCCCAGCGTTATGAGTGTTTAGGGTGACTGTTCAGGCAGCAAACTGACCCTGTCATTTTCTCCTTGTGGAAGCTGCTAACCTGCACTTCCTGTTTACTCGGATACTTAATTTTATTCCTTTTCAAGTCTCTGATGGGGTTGAAGATAGTTTAGTTTTATGATTAAGCTTAGTTTTTTTAGGATTTAAGATGTTTTTAGGTATAGATAGATATTTTAAGTTGATAGAGATGAGATATAATAGATATTGATTTACATTCAGAATTTTAGACTTACCATGATAGGAAAAATGTTCTCTTTAAGGTCATCAAATACAAATAGCCAAAACAATATGAATGCAACATTTATATAATTCCTGATTGTTTCATGGTTCTTCTTGCTGTAGGTAGTTTATTATATATATATGTGCAATGATACAAATGTATGAGAGAGAGAGAAGAAATGCATCTGTGCCAGAAATGGGGCACAGAGATGCACTTACCAATCCAATACTCTCAACCTTCCTAATGCTGCACTCCTTTAATACAGTTCCTCAGGTTGTGGTGATCCCCAGCCATAAAATTGTTTCGTTGCTATTTCCTAAGTATAATTTTGCTACTGTTAGGGAATCAAGATGTAACTATGCTTTCTGATGGTCTTAGGTGACCCTGTGAAAAGCTCACTCAACCTCCTTTGGGGGTCGAGACCCACAGGTTGAGAACCAGTGTCCTAGAGGCTCTGAGCCAGATGTACAGAGCTCACATCTGCCAGCAGGAAGATGGGGCAGCTAACCAGCCTTCACACCAACGGCCTTTCAATGTTGACTCCTCTGTCGGTTACTTGTCTTCATAGCGGTCTGCTGTGGTGTGGACACTCCTTGATGAACACAGAGTCCGGTGGTGGTATCCTAGGGTAGCCAATGCACTGAGAGTCACTGGGCTCCTTCTCATCATGGCAGCCTTTTGTGAGAAGACAATGAGGTGCTTAGTTCCACATCCCTGTCACACACATGCAGAAGGCCTCCACAAGTGTTTACAAGAAACAGGAAGCTCGGTGTGTGTGTGTGTGTGTGTGTGTGCGCGTGTGTGTGTGTGTGCATGCATGTGTGGGTGGGTGAGCATGTGTATGTGTGTGTGTGTGTGTGTGCATGCATGTGAACATGTGTGTGGTATTTACATGACATCCTAAGTTGTGCTTGGACATCCTGTCCTTCCTCCTCTATGCCATGCCCAGAGATCTATGCCCAGCTCTACCAGCAGAGCATCTTTGCCACTCTGGACCATTGTTCCCTCACACTCACCCTGAGCCTTCTTCCTACTCACTCTAATATTGTGAATGACCCATGAGCCAGGAAGGGAGGTCAAGATGCCTCGGACTGGTGGCCAGGCACATCCACGCCTCCCCTTCTTATGTGGTTCCCTCTCTTGGCCACAGCTCAAGCTCCCGTTTGACCCACATCAGAAGTGGTTTTGCCAGACGCACGCTTTCCTCTAGATTTGCATTATTTTTGTGTTGTTTCTGATTTTGTAGACACATTCAGATCCTAGTATGTGGCTTTCATCACGTACTATTGTGTCCAGCTCCTTACCCACATCAACTTGAGAGGAATCAATTTCAGATAGTCAAGTGTCAATGAGGAAAAATAATTCTTATTTTTCTCCTTCACCCCAAGTCTTCGTGAATTTATCTCTATCAAGGTATATATGGAAAGCGTTTGACTACTTATCAACGAATATGCCTTCCATGGTACCACGACAGGTGAGGCAGGAGCCTCCAGCTGGGGCTGGAGAGTGGACCAGAGGCTCATGAGTAGGAGGGGTGAGAACATGGAGTATTAGAGGCATCTTAGGAATGTGGGCAATAGCTCAATGACAGCCCAAATAAACTGTATGCTTAATTAAAGGGGACTCAGACTAGTGACTAGCATCTTGCCTCCTTCTCAGTGGGCAGCATTATGTCACAGAGAAAATGATTAGCCACCTGGCACAGGTCTGGAGGGAAGGGTTCCTAAGAGGCCAAACACATCTGGACCCCTTTCTATCTCAAAAAAAAAAAATTTAGATTTTCTTACCTAGATTCCAGGTAAATCTCATTAAATTTTCCCTGATTAAATAGGAACTTTAGTTCTAATCCATCTAGTTGAAATACATTTCTGAAAGCCTAAGTGAACTTGTTTGGAGGACACAGGTGATTGAGAGCAAAGGCTTCAAGGGAGTCCTTCAGGAGAGAGCAGTAAGGCTGCATGTCCCCACAGTAACTTTCCATAGTGAAGTTGAGCTCTTCTGAGTGCCTTTGTTCCAGCCAGTGGCCTTTCCTGGGAGAGTTTTGGGGGACACTGGCTTACAGTCACTGACTCACCATCTCTGCTAGCTGGGGGATGGGCTGGCTCACTGACATTGCCAACCCCCAGCACCGTGGTACATCCAGCACCTGGGACAAGATCATGTATGAAGGAATCAATGGATGGACTTAAAGATGGGTGAATGGAGGAAGCAAGCGTGAGACCCATGCAGGAAAACAGGGTTCTCATTTTCATTAAGATCTGAAGCGATTCCTCACATCTGGGCTGCAGACTAAATGCATGATAGTTAACAAGGAGGGAAAACTATACAACAAAAACATCTGCAAGAATAGGCAAGGAGAAAGGGAGGGAGAGACAGAGAGAGAGGGGGAGAGACAGAGAGAGAGAGAGAAAGAGAGAGAGGGAGGGAGGGAGAGAGAGAGGGAGAGGGAGAGGGAGAGAGAGAGAGAGAGGGAGAGGGAGGAGAGGGAGGGGAGGGAGGGAGGGAGGGAGGGAGGAAGAGAGAGAGAGAGAGAGAGAGAGAGAGAGAGAGAGAGAGAGAGAGTCTCTGAATGCCACTGGCTTTAACTGAGATGTGCAAGCTTCACCCATGGGAAACAGCACTGAGATCCCATTAGCTGTGACATCTTCCAGGCACCGTGTTCCTCCTGAATCTGAGGTGGCTCCAGTGAACCCACAAACTAGCGTTCATGAGACAGACTAAACAAGTCAGGAGACTTTTCTTCCAGAACCACACAGGGAAAACGATGACTAATTCCTGGAATCCCCCAATGCTCAAACAGGGAACCCATGCTGAAATCTGTGGGTAATTCAAGAAAAATAAAAGGATATGACCCAGTTGGGACAGTAAGCTTACCCACAATATGCATTTTTGCCATATTAATATCCCTAAGATAGAGACATGAACAGTCTAGAAAAATGCTACTCAGAGAAATATAATGCAAAACACACACACACACACACACACACACACACACACACACACACACACACGTAATTTAAAGCATCTAGAACTGGGCCAGCGCGATGGCTCTGAGGATGTAGATGCTACAGCAGGAGTCGATGGCGAGAGTCCAGCCCCGAGAACAAATGCCTAGGAGTTATGCCCGGAGGCCGCATCCATGCTGTGGCCCTGATGCACCTACTCTCACACAAAGATAAACTAAATGAAAAAGAATCTAGAAGCCACATTTTAAAAAGATAATATTGCCGGGTATGGCAGCACATGCCTTTAAATCCCCACTTAGGAGGCAGAGGCAGGCAGATCTCAGAGTTCGAGGCCAGCCTGGTCTATAGAGTGAGTTCCAGGATAGCCAAGGCTACACAGAAAAACCCTATCTCAAAAACCAAAAACAAACAAACTAGCAACAAAATAAATAAAAATAAAAATATGATTTGTATGAATGTAATTTGGTTATACATTTAATTTTAACCAAAATATCAAAATATCATCATTCCAACATATAATAGGCATGAAACATGTTGGTAGGATACTTCATATTTTCTTTACTACTGAATCCTTGAAATCTATGGTATTCCTTAAACTTATGATTTGTCTTACCCAGAGTACACATCTTAGGGGTTCAACAGCTAACTCTTTATGGGGTTCTCTGGTTATTTTGATTGATGCCTATTTATCTCCTTTGGATTTCTGTGACATGGCTTGAATGAGGCTGTTGTTCACTGGGTATCTGCCACCTTACTCACAGAATGATTTCCTGACCCTGGCCTCCCAATCATAGTTTATCCTACAGCAGTAGTCTAAGAGGAAGACATGAGATGAGGCAAGCCAATCAGACTCCTAACTCAGAAGTTGGATGGGACAGAAGAGGGAGAGACGGGGGTACTCTGACTCTCCTGTGAAGTCCCTAGGATGTCATCCTTGCTCTCTCCCCATTATGAGTAGGAACTATCTCAGGATGGGGCCATGAAGAAACTTAGATATCCATGAGCAACCACGCTATAATCAAGCTGTGGAATTAAAGTCAAGTCTGTTCTTGGCCCCCATATTGGAGGGGAAGGTACTCGGAGAATTCCAATAAATGTAAATGTCAGTGAGACAAAGAAACAAAAAGCAGTAGCCTCCATGCCTTGAGGCCCCAGTCCATGTATGTAGACAAACCTGAGTTGAGTTCTAGCTGTTGCCCTTGCATGAAGACACACTATTCCCCAATATACAAACCATTGCCTAGACCCTGCAGGTGAGGCAAAATGCCAAGCCCCAGAGGAAACACTGGGGCATTCAACAGGCAGGGCATGCATCTTTTAAGTTTCATAAATGTCCTATAGCTCCTTTCCCCACTCAGGTCACCGTGTGGCTTCATATCTTTGTCCTCACCACTCTGTTCTGTGGAAAGACAGGTAGTCAAGTAGCTCTACCTTCTGCTGAAGTCTGCAGCTCCCCTCTGTTCCCCCCCCCCCTTGAGAATGGGTCAGACTGTGCCTTTCCACCAGGCTCTAAGTGGCTTCTTTGTCACCTCATAAAAAGGCCTATTCTGAAACAGAAACATTTCAAAGTCATCTAGGACAAAAGGTTCTAGACCTGAGGCCATAAACACAAGATTGGCAGCCCCGTCCTATGCATAGGTGTGAGGTTTCCCCTTTACAACAATGTCCACATCTGCCCAAAGAACTGTCACTCAGGGGATCCATGGGCCACCACTCTATGTCCGCTCAACACCCTGTGGAAATCGAGCCAGGTCTGGACTCAACTGCACCAGGCGTGGTAGTGTACTCAATGAACTCTGCTACACAAATATAAACATACCATGCGATTTTATTCAGAAAGAAAGTCCAATTCTTCCTTTGGTTTAGGTCCTGCTCTCTCTCAAGAAAGATCCTGGGTGGGGGTGGGGGTGGGGGTGGGGGTGGGGGCTGGGGGGTTCTGTCTTTGGGTACTATATTCTCTCAGGAGCTCCTCATTCACTATGACAATAATGGCAGTGTCACAAAATGTAAAAGCCATCCTGAGAACCCAAGGGGGTGCACACAGAGCTCCTTCATCCTGTGTTACACGGGAGACAGAATTTATAAGACTGGTCATTAGCATTCATGAGTCAAACCATTGGCTCCTGCTCCGCTCAGAAAACCCAGTGCTAATGTCTGCTTCCTGTCTTAAAGGGTATGCAAAGATAATGGGTGAGTTCATATTAGATATTTAATGGCTAAAAAAAAAAAAAAGCCATCCAACCCACTCCTGTCCAAGCAGTAGTGCCAACCCATCTGTGCTAATCTTCATGATCAAACCAAGGGACCTGAGATCTGCTCAGACAAGCCTGTCTCGAGGTGTGTCTGTAAGGATGGTTCTAGAAGGCAGTATATAGCTACAGATGACCTAGAGCCCCTGGTCCTCCTGCCTCTGCCTCCCAAGTGTGAGGAGAGCACACCAACACCACCACACCCCACTTAAGTTTCTTTTTATAGAGTCAGGAGTATATCTGGAATTTATTGATCTTTGTGATTTCTTTTTGTTCCGCTATTCTTAGGAAGTCCTTTATTCTAGGAGAAACAAATGTTTCTCGTTTCTATTTTCTTCTGTGTTTCCAAAAAGGAAGGAATGTTGCCACTAGGTGCATCCAAACCCTGATGGTGATTGCCCAGGCGGTAGGGAGGATGTGAATTTGTCGATGTCCCGTTCTAAAGAGTCGTTCCATCAACACTGCACAATCTCCTTTCCCCGCTGACTCCTGGTACCTCTTTTAGCCTACATCAATGCATTGGTGTGTGTGTGTGTGTGTGTGTGTGTGTGTGTGTGTGCATGCACATGCTTCTTATGCCTCTCTCCTCTTCCTCTCCTCCTTTACCCATCCCCCAGCCTTTCAAAATTTCTTTGATTCAAACTCTAGCTCTGAGAAACTAGCTGGTCCCGAGCCTCCCACAGCCAAGCTTTAGAGCAAAGGAAAGATTTTTAATCATTTCAACATCTTACATAGATGGTTAAGAAATGCGCTATGTCTTCCCTCGAACATGGTAAAATCATACTTGGCACTTTGTAATGCTGTGATTAGGCTGAAGGCACACCAGGGGCCATCTTCCTAGAATCCCTTCCCCTCTGAGGGGACCAGAGTCTGAAGAGGTGAAGCCTAATGTCCAGAGTCCGACTGCTGTCAAATGTCTGAGCCGGAACCCTACAGCCTGCTTGTTTATCCCTGGTCTGCAGGATTTTCTCCTGCAGGAGAATACTATTTAGCACACTAGCTAGGTCTCTCGGTTACTTGTATTCAGACATTGCTACACAAAGCCAGCATGTCAGCTACCATGACGAAGCAGACATGAGAATTCACGTTAAACTTCCATACCATACATAACATCATACAGAAATATTTCCAGAGAACCATTTGAGAAAGACAACACTTTTCCTTCTTCTTTCCAGCCAGCCTGTGCGCCCTGATACGTGCTGTTGTGTGGCCTCTCCCTCCTAATGGGAATGCTTCCTGCAGGAGGGAGGGCAGCACTCATGACCAGCCAAGCGGAGATTTTGGCATCTCTAGAACTCTTTGCAAGCGGAACAGAGACCGACAGGGTAGCAGCTTTCATGGTCACCCCCACTATGTTGGGGTGGGATTTTCACAGATAAGGCTGTTTTGGGATGATCCTTGCTCCTTTGCAGTTAACCCCTGACCCACACTCCTGTTAGTAACCCCAATAAAAAGGCACTGGTTCACCCAGAGGGACTTCTGCCCAACGGTCACTTTGGTCTGCTGCAGGTTCCCTTTCTGGGTATGTAGACATCGTGTCTCCCCAGGAACAGTCTCCCCCACAAGCACATATGTGCAAGCAGCCTGCATTCCTGACAGGGCTTAAGGTAAGGGGTTGAGATGACCTGGTGCCCATGGGTGCACAGTCCTCTTCACCAGCACAGGCTGCACCGCTAGACATGGGACTCAGAGCAACAAAGCAGAGATGGACTCGGGCCGACTGGGAACATGTAGCAACCAGCTTTCCCCCAGAAAACATTTGAACTTGCTTACAGTCTAGAGAGAGACCACACCAAGGAAAGCTTGTTGGTTGTGTGAATGTTGAAACCAAACTGATTTCCAACCACATGTCTACGCCTCCATTGACTGGACTCACCTCCAGGTGCTTTTTTTTTTTTTTTTTTTTTTTTTTTTTTTTTTTTTTTTTAAACAGATAGCTGAGACGTTACTGCTTCTGTCTAGGCTGGCATTTGTGTGTCCTGTGCTTCAAAGGCGGCTTTTGAAGGAACTGGGGTCAGTCTTAATGGCCCCAGCAGTTATCAGCACTCGCTGCTCTTCAGTGGACCCAGATTTAGTACCTCACACCCATAGGTTAGGAACAAACTTGGAACTCCAGATCCAGATCTGACCTCTGTGGGCACTGCATGTGTGTGGTTCGTAGACATGCACACCGGCAAAATGCACATAACCCAAAATAAATACATCCTTTAAAATGGGAGGTAGGAGGCTTCGAGAGGCAGAGCACTCCTGGATACGGAAGCGATGCTGGGGCAGCTCGCGCCAGGTGCAGGGAGAAGGAGCATCTAGAAGTTCCCCTTTCACCATCCATTTTCATCTTTTAAAACCCTGCTTGGGTCCCAGAGAGGTTAAACCCCAGTTCTGACTCAGATCCCGCCCTCGCGTACGAACTTCCAACGCCTTCACCCTCCTAACCTTAGTGCTGTAGTTCTAGAACATTTTGTATGTGATTCTGAACCTCCCCCCCCCCCCAATAACGCGGAGAAAACGTTATCAGGGCAGAGCAGGAAGGACGCAGTGGATTTGTGTGAGTAGCTGCAACACGCCAGGCCCACCCACACTGCCGGTGCCTGCCCTGGGAAAGTCCTGAGCACCCCACTCTTAAATGATGCCAGACTCACTGGAGCCAAAGATATGACCCACAGCCCCATTCTTCACGGTCTTGTCCCCTTTTCTTTATGTTTTTTCTCTTTTATGGCCCTCCCCAAATATACATCTCCCTGTATCTTTCTCTGCTACTCTCTCTCTGCCGCACGCTTCAATAAAAATGAAGTAGATCTAAAGCCTCTGAGACTACTATGGAATGTACAGGAAACAACCAAAGCAAAGCAAAGCAAACCTCCTTCGCTCCTCCAAGCTCTTTAATCCCTTCACATGTTACTGACGCTTTCCCGGTTACTCTTGAAATCAACACGGAACATGACCAAGACTCTGTCTCTCTCAACCACCATACCCTGCTGAGCAGTCCACCATGCATTCATGAATTTAAAAGACTTTATTTTTGTATTTACATACTCACTTCATTTTATTGTGATGAAATAGCCATAATTTCATAATTGTAGCTGGCTTTAATGGTCGTTCAGTGGCGTCAAACATTTTGTAGAAATAATAGAAGATAAGAAGAGAGCCATATATTCTTTTTATCAGCACCCTTCACTTTGTTCTTTATCCTCATCTTCGACTTTAGCTTTGCAGATAAATCAGCAGCAACCGTGCCAGCACCCCATTCAGGTCAAATTCCCAAAAAGAACACAATGGCTCTCATTATCTCTTATACCGCAAAAACTTGAAGGGTTCGCAGATAAAAATCATATATAACAAATGTTTCGTTTCCTTTCCAAGTGTGCATTTCAGAGAAAACAAGAGAGAAAGTAAACGTCTCAGCAGTGCATGAGAATGCTCTCCAGTCAAAGCAGGATTCCGATGAATGGCTGATGGCCTTGGCTTAATGAGGTCACAGTTTCTGCGTGATCTCAGGCAAATGGCTGAACTTTTCTGGCCCTTAGATTGTGGTATAGTTTGAATGTCTCATCAAAAACTCATACTAGAATTTAACTGTCATTGTAATGGTATTAATAGGTGGCACTGGGAGGGGTGACAGGGGCAGGAGGGCCCCCCTTATCACAATGGCAAGTTTATGGACCCCTCTCTGTCTCAGTGAGCACTTGCCCTTCTGCCTTCCACAATGGGATGCCAATGAATGTTAGCATCTTGCCTTGGATTTGCCAACATCAAGAATCATTACCAGATAAACCTCTGTTATGTATTATTTGCCTAAATGTTTAGAATTCTGTTGCGTAGCAGAAAGTGGACCAAAGCATTCTGTAAGTCATAAAGTGGGGACAAGTCAAGGAGTAAATAGCTAATATGTTCAATGTATTTCCAACAATAAATGGCAGGGATATGTTTTCACTAAATGACATATATTCTGCCCAAAGGTCAAGGCCCAGCAGCCAAGACATTTCAGGTGAATGACCTGCAAATAACATTCTTATTTCATGCTACAGAGCCTCAAAATGTTTTATTCTTAGAACTAATAAAATGTTTTAAAATAACTTAAGGACACAAATAATTGTTCTTTCCGTGACAAAAATAAATACTCTTTTTTTAACTTAAAAAAATGTTTTATTGTTATTCTTGGTAGTCAATGGCACAGGAGTTGTTATTAGGAGGGAAAAAAATCTTGACAGTTTTGAGTTAACTCCTACACACGACGGATGTCATTTAATTTAAAAGTACAAACACACACAAAGGCAGAAGAGATGATGTCTTTTAAAAACCATCCCCTCTTCAAAAATTGCAGATGTCTTTCAAAACCCTACATAATATTTTTGGTTTATTTATAGACCTTAAGTAGTTTAAACACATTTTATGTAAAACTTTGTGCTTTAAACTGAAAACTTTTTTCCCCCACATATTCTAGAGAAGTGAAAGATTCCATTACCTCTCTTAATCATTAGATGTGCTTCCACTGAGGAATTGTCTTTAAATGTCAGAATAAAACCACACAAACAGGAAGAGCCCGTGGGGCTCCCACCTCCAGAGGACGCCAAGTGTCCTGCAAGTCACAGTGCTATGGGTCTCACAACTGCCGAGTGCATGAGGCCAAATCTGCGATTCAGCCTTCACAATCGATCCCTGGGGTACCCAGGCCAGGGAAGCCATGGCATTCACGAGCTTCCTGAGGGTAGCACAGGAAGTCACTACTCCAGAACGTCTGTAATTGTTAGACTGATCCACTCTTGACAGAAAGCCCAGGTCAAGGCTGAGAGTAAGTATGTGACGTAGGTGATGCTTGGTGTAGGCGGACCCTGCCCGCAGAGAAGCGATTCTCTGGCACCCACTCTGAGTGTAAGGAAGGCAGTCAGGTGCACGGAACATTCACATGAGGTAGTACTGGCAACCGCCATGGCCAAGTGCTCGCCACTGGGCATGGCTGACATCACATGGTCACAGCACAGGCCTGACCAATGACTACCTTAGCCTGGGCACTGGACATCACTTAGTGAGCGTTCTGATGGCCAGTCTTCATGACCTGGAACACTGAATGGCTCCTATATCCACAGTGAGCCGGGGCTACTTATTCCCAGCTGCTGTTACACTGGCCCTAAAAGAATGCACACACCTCGACGGGGGCCACATATAAAAACAGAACTCCAGCCATGGGCTGCAGGTCCCAGCGCTGGGGCCCAGCCTGCACTACGCCAGACCTGGAGACGTCAGAACACTATTTAACAAGAACCTTGAAAGCCAAGTAATACCAGCAGCCCCAAATGGGCAGGACTTGACCAGGAGCAAGCTGACCGATGAGCTGGTTTGTGCCTCCATTTCTGAACTAAGACCAACCAGAAGAACCAAGCTTGTACACCCAACTTGTCACACAGATGGTCCCTTTCCCATTAACCCCACCCTATCCCCAGCTGCTTCTTCAGGAGCAGCCATTGCTATTCAGGGAACACACCTAAACCTTTCCTTTCTTTCACTGTGACCTTTTTTCCTATCCTGGCCTGCCCAGCTGTGACCAGAAAGTCAAGGTGTCCCTCGGGGGCAATAGTGCGCTAACAGTGTGGATGTAACCAACAGTAGTCAAATTGAACTCAAGGCCATCTTAACAGGAGGGAAATTGGCCCTAGTGCTGTAACCCTAACCAACTACCCATGCCTAGCGGGGCGGTGACCCTTAAAGGAGAACCTATCACTGCCACTTTCCTAAGCCAGCACAGTTCCTAACTTCATCCTTATGTATCCATCTTTATTTCTACAGATAAGCATGATTCTCACCCTTCATCAAAAGGTCTCTTTTTGCAGTAGCAGGAGACTACTAAAAAAAAAAAAAAAGCTACAACTAGTATAAAATGCCGAGAACAACTGACCTTGGATGCCCAGACACAACCAATACAATTGTCTACAGTGCAATTCCTGTGCCTAAGGCTCAGAGAACATCATGGAAGAGGCAGAAGAGTGTGATCAGGAGAGGCAGAGGACCAGGAAGTCTGCTGTGAGATCTCAACCAGTATGATTACCTAAACAAGACCCGGACAACTCCAGTTGGCATCCCGACGCAGACCGGGAAATCTCGCAGGGCCCCACTCCCAGATGAGGAGCTATAGGAAATGGACAATTTCTGTGAGAGGGAGATTAGTCTTCCAGGAACAGGGGCCTTGGTTGGCTGGTTGGCTATCCAGTATCGACTGGTTAGGCCTAGAACACGGATATGCAGACAACACTGAATGGGCTCAGCAGGTTGTGGTTCTATGCTGGTTTGTTCATACGTGTATGGAATGTGACAGCAAGGTTAGAGAGGAGGCTGTGAATTTGGGCGTGGGGAGTGGACATGACAGGGGAGGGAAGGCGGAGCAAGAGAAAAGTGATGTAATTGCATTTTAACTATTAGAATGATAAATGTTTGAGGATCATTTATATCTACTTAATTATTTTAATGCTCTGAAAACCGGTGTTCCAAGTATGAAGTATATATTTAGAAAGCATCATCACAACACTCACTAGGCCTAACTCCGAGCTCTCTGAACATCCCAGGTAAGGGTCCTGCTAAGGGCTGAGTGGGCCTTCAAAGTCCATGTGTTGACTTGACCCCCCCATAGAGCTGTGTTGGGAAGCCGGTCACTCTGCATTAGCCAAGCAACAGATTCCTATTTTAAAAATCAAAAAAGATGAGTGTGGCTTCCTTGCTCTTGCCCTTCTCCCTTCTGCAGTACCAAGGCCCCCACATACACTAGACTTCCTCACTACAAGAATCATAAGACAAATACATTTCTGTTTATTATACATTGCCCCGTCTCAGGCAATCTGTTATAGTAACAGATAATGGCCTAATGCAGGCTAGGGCACGAACACTGAACCTTCCCAGGGTCCCATACTTAACACAGTGTTCAGCACAGTGAGAACATGACAAATGCTGGGCCCATGTGATGTGTGAAATCATTTACCATGTGTGCAGTTGGTGCCAACCATATATCCGCTGGGTCAACACTGACAAAGGAACCATGAGATTGGGCAAGGCTTTGGGCAAGTAAAGTTGATAGGATGCTAAGCATCTGGGTATAGAACCCTAACTATCCTAGCAGGCCAGGTGTCCCTCTGAACCCCTCGTTTCTATCTGCTTCCCTCATCTCCTGTGAGAATTGAACTTTCCTTCTCCTCTATTTCTGTCCCCTGGGTGATCACAGAGCAAAGGACATGGGGGCTAGACTGCCTCCACCCAGAAATGGGTTATCTGGATATCACTTCTCAGTTCCCAACACATCTGGACAACTAACTGATGGGGCGAGCATCAGAAGTTCTGGGAAGGCAGTGGTCCATGCAGACATTTTTTAATCACCTTCCCCACCCCATGCCCGACCTGATCAATGCCACCTCTTTCTTCCAAGGAAATGGACCACGAGGCTTCTATAATCAAGAGAAAGCTCACATTCATAGGAGTTTGGAAAGCACCTCAGTCTACATTGCTCCCTCTTGTTTGATGCCAATGTTAAGAAATGACAAAAAAGATGGGTCAATAGCAAAACTCGGCACACAGGACAAGCTGTCTCAAAACACCCAAAGTATAAAGAAAAAACAAAAAACAAAGCAAAAACAAAAATAAAATGTCAAAAGTGAGCTTTTCCCCCTGATACTGATACAGTGCCCTTACATAATGCAAGCTCTTGTTCCCTACCGTGCTTGCCCACCCCAACCAAACAACACATTAAACCACTGCCCATGGCCTCATTTTAAGGTATATGTGCAACAGCAGAGGTGGGCTGGGCTGAAAATGGCCAAGGAGTAAAACTCATGTAAGGTGAGTGTGCAACAGCAGGTGGGGTGGGGTGGAGATGGCCAAGGACTGAAACTTGTTTAAGGTGAGTGTGCAACAGCAGGGGTGGGGTGGCCTGAAAACGGCCAAGGAGTAAAACTTGAACCAAGTAGAAACCTTGAACTCTGATCAGAAAAACATGTGAAATTTCCAGATGAAGCTAACAGACTTGGAATGCCAGGAGAAGGACATCAGCATTGTTCACTCCTCTCAGAACTTACGACCAAGTCATCTAATCAAACTGTATGTTTCTATTAAAAAATCCAGGTAGAGTATGTACCAAAAAAAATGTAGTGGATGTCACTGTTGAAATAAAGAATGGGCCACGTCAATGGTATCACCCTCACCCTCCATTGATAGGGATTAGGTGTGGATCATCTTCCAAAGACTCCAGCATCAGAGGGGTCTGAGGAGCTTTTGAAGATGTGATTTCTGCAAAGGATGCACCTGTGCAGTGATGGCGAGCTGTGGACTGGCAACCTCACAACAGAAATACACCTTCTGCTATGGAGTGGACATGAAAGGGGGTCTGTGCAAACCTAGGGCACGGAACCTGCTCCCTCAGGGAAGGCAGATGAGGACAGAAAGATGCATGCTTAAGGCAGAGGTCACATACAGGCAAAGGCTCAGAGTCTTGGAAAGGAGCTAAGAGCAACCCCCTGGACATGCATGAGAAGAGTTAGCATGCTTCAAATGTGCTGGACAGGGGCAGCTTTTACACAGTCCTAAATTCCATAGGAAAGAATGACAGTGTAATTTAAGCAAACAGAAGCTCTTAGAAGTACTGTTTACAGAGATCAGTCCATAAAAGAAGCCGAGAAGCCATATTCTTGGATACACGTGCAAGGCTTTTTAAGAGACACAGTAATAATTGTACCTAGACAGGACACAGTGTGGTTGCTCTAAGATTCAATTCATGGCCACTGAAATAACTATTCACCACACACACCTCCACACACACACATTTTTTAAAATGTTACAAACATTCAAAATCCTCTATATTGGCAGTTCTGAGCTAATCCACTACCCGGTGTCAATCACAATCACCCTGCTGCCCACAGGACGTCAGAGGCTATCCTCCCTGCCCTCTCACATTTCCACCTACCTCTTTGTCACCCACCTGGCCTCTGCCAACCTCTATTCTCCTCTACAATATCAACTTTTTTAGCCTCCACATAAGAAAACATGCAGTGCTGTCTTTCTGTAGTCACAAACATGCACCTGATATAAAACAAAAACTCTAGACACACTAGGTGTCGATTTTATTAAAAACGGAGAGGAAGGAGAACTCCCAGTGGATCACAGAAATACTCTATACCCAAATATCAACACTCATTTCTAAACTGTAATCGTCATTTTTACATATTAGAACCACTTCTCTAAAACAAAGAAGTAAAATACCCTTTAGTCTTAAGTACCAACGTTTCCCAAAAGGAGCCTACCGGCATAGCATCGTTTCACCATCACTAGTGGAAGGTGGTCCATCTGGAGTCCAGCTGAGTGACTGTCAACCATGTAAGTATAGCTTTCCACACTTATTAAAGAAGCTTGGTTTCGAAGCGGTTGGAGGCTACTACAGAAATCCACAAGTGGCCAAAATGCAAAGACTAAGTGACGTTAGGGGTGTTCAGTCCCAGCGGATATAGTTACAACACAGCCCCCATACCTAACATTCAGGAAACATGGCAGAAGAGCAAGCAGAAAAGCTGTAAGAGTCGGAGGACCAGGATGCCTGCTTCAAGGGAATGTTGTTTACGTAGGAGAGGGATGCTGCCGCCATGATGTGTCAACAAGATGGCTGCTAAACACAACTGCATAATGATCTTACCCATCAATTCGACAATATGGAGATCTCACAAATCCTCATCCAAAGTTGGAGCGCTGCAGACAACCAATGGCTGCTAAGGGGCTGGGAGGGAGAGCTATTTTGTCTATCAATGAGCCTCTGGTAGTGTCAAATCCCAACTGATCAGCCCCACTGGCATGTGCAACATAAGGAACATTAAATGGACTAGGATGGATGGGTAGATGAACAGATGGAAGGAAGGAAGGATGGATGAATGGACAGGCAGATGGGTGGGTGGGTGGATGGATGGATGGACACACACGCAAGTGCACACACCTGCACATACACAGCACAATCAATCAATCAATCAACCAGTCAATAAGTGTTTTTAAAGGAGCCGGAGCAGGGCCTCTCCTGGCCTTGGAGCCTAGCTCTCTGCACCCCACTCACTAACTCTGCAAATCAACCTTCAAGGAAAAGAAATGAAATTATGAGTTCATGCAGAGCATATTTAACATCCAATATATGGGAATCAGAAAAATGAGCCAAACTGGTGGTGGCAACTCAGAGCTGAAATGATGTAAGATTTTCCTCTTATGTTCCTGGGATGATTGGCACCTCTACTGGAGGGCAGGTAGGGAGAGCGAGGGGGGATGTTTCAGAGAGCACAGTGAGCAAGGCTCCGCCCCTGACATTGGGCTCCCCTTCTGTAGTGTGATGGCTCTGGCTTCCTGATTCACCGCCTGCCCGAATGCTCCCTGAGTCTAGCAGAGCCACTCCTGAAAAGCAAGAATACTGAGGATGTCTTTCTTCGGCATCTTCTCTGGGATATGCCCCATTTTTCTTCCCTTTAGCTCAAAGAGGACAAAAGAACTCATTTAAAGAAATTTCAGTTTAACTTCAATCACATAGGAACCTAACTCCAAATATAGCTGTGACTTTCTTTGATGCTTATCAAAACACTGCAGATGCAGAAGGCAATCTGTTTGTGTAAAAACCTACGTGTAACATCTCTGCCCGTGGAACTGGCTAGGCAGCACTGACCTGGTACAGCCACTCCTTATGCGTACTGAAAGCATGGTACCACTGGAGCTATCGGTGGAGCCTCAAGGACATAGGGCCTGGTGGGAGAAAGGTGGGCCACTGGAGACATGTCCCTGAAGGGCACTGTGAAATCTCAGTCTTGTTTCCCTCTTGTTTTCTTGGCCAGGAGGTAAAAAGGAGGCTCCATTGCGTGGCTCACCACAGCCGCCCCGCCACCAAACAAAAGAACCGGTAGTGTACTGGAGCCTCCAGAACTGAGCCAAAATAAACTTGTCCTATTAGTTGTGTCAGATTTGGTTATAGTAAAGGCAAGTTGGAAAACACACTTGACTTGCATTATTGAAACGCCGAGGTATTTTTGATTCATTAACTCCTCAACACATTGCTTCATGGTTGGCCCACACAAACCCAACCTCCTTATCACACCATTGCTCTACAAAGCAACTCTTGTCTGCCATTTTCTCTCTCTCTCTCTCTATCAATCTATCTTTCTGTTCATCCATCCACCCACATATCCATCTTCCTACAGTGCTGGAACTAAGTCCATGGACTTCGTGAGTACTAGGTACATGGTCCATGGCTGAGCCATATCCTTCGCTTGGCTTCCAGTCCTTCTATTTGACACCTTCCCTTAAGCAGCTTGAGTGTTGATAGCCTACAGTCTTGAAGCCACATATGCAAGCATCCTCCGTTTTTACCTTTTCCCATGTGGCCAGAAATAATTCAGATAGATGCTGAAGGAAAAAAAAATAGAGATTTTATTGGGCTCCTGCTGAGGAGGTGCTGAATGGCTAACTTAAACTTTCTGTTAAGTAAGATTGTGGGCATAAAAACTTGATGTTGTGTGTACATACGCATGTTAAATTATTTTTGATGTTTACAGATTTTGCTTGTTTTCATACACAGTGGTGGCAGAAAGGTAGACAAATATGTAGTGAGTATAAATGGACTCCTTGGCTCATGTACAGGAAGCTGCATCTCTGTCCACAGCTACAGAAGCTGCCAGAAAGGGAGGAGGGCTGGAGTGTCCTGCCCTGCCCTTGGCAAAGCTAGGCAGACCTCCTCAGGAGTATTCCTCCAGTGTTAAAATAAAGAAACAAGCTGGAAAAAATGTGATTTCTGGCACTGGAGGGGTGGGCTCAGTGGGTAAGGGTGCTGCTTGCTGCTCTTCCAGAGGACCAGAGTTCAGTTTCCAGCACCCACGTCACCTGGGGGTGGGCCCACAACTGCCTGAAACCCCAGCTCCAGGAGATATGACCCTTTCTTTTGGTCTTAGCAGGGCCTGCAATCCCACCTACAAATCCCTGCACAGACATGGATACATACATAGGTTAAAAAAAAAACCAATTCTTAGAAAATTCTGTTATTGAAAAGCCTGTAATATTTTGGCTGTGTTTTCCTTTATATGACACTGGGCACCGAGGTTTGCATTCATGTGTGAGGGACTAGATTTCACCACAACCCGAACAGCTCCTAAGAGACACTTCTAGTGAGTTTGCCACAGTTTTCTAGGCACCTAGGAGGATGCAGCCCAGGTGAAGCTGTTTACAAGCGTGGTACCCAAGGCAGCTCCCACCTTTTTTTTTTCAGGGACTCCACAGTTGAGCATGGCTGAAGGAAGTTGTACCTGACTCCAGGAAGATGAGGAGTGACACAATGAGTGTCCTTCTGACAGGCAGAGCGACAATTTCAAAAAGCAGGTTAGCTACTCAAAGATGGCAGGGAGCAGAGTAATGACTGTGCCCTAAAAAGGCTTTCCTGCAAGCACTCCTCTTTTGTGCCCTCTCACACACTCCCTCTTCCTCCTAAGAGCTGGGTGGCACATGGACACCAAATTACACACACCCAGCTGCGTACAACAACAACACGCTTGAGAGAAGTGCATACGCTGAAGAACATGTACTTCGAATGCTTGATTTGTTCTAGACCCATTCTCCATTTTCTTGGAGGTGGCATTTCAGAAAAAAGTAAATAAACATTAGTTATTCTATTTTTGTCCCCCCCCCCTTTTTTTTTTTTACACAAACGGCTACATTTAAGCTCTGACTCTACTTGGCTGGGTCATCTCACTTCTCTGGGCCTCAACTTCTTCCATGAACAAAATGGCACCAAAGTAACACTGCCCCCAAGAGTCAAAGGGGGAGACAGATAGGAGTGCCGGGGACAGTGACATCTACATGGCTCCGCCCATGATAGCCAACACCTACAACTGCAAACGAGACATGATGAAAAGATGCCCAGAAAGGGATGGTGCAAGTGTGAACCCTGTGGCCAACCCTGCTCTGCCACGAACCTAAGGACTTGCAGAAGCTGTAGACGTGTCCAGGTGAACAGGAGACTATATCCTGGTGTCTTATCACAGAGGGTGGAGAGAGAGAGAGAGAGAGAGAGAGAGAGAGAGAGAGAGAGAGAGAGAGGGAGAGAAAAGAAGAAGAAGAAGAAGAAGAAGAAGAAGAAGAAGAAGAAGAAGAAGAAGAAAGAGGAAGAGGAAGAGGAAGAGGAAGGAGGAGGAGGAGAAGGAGGAGGAGAGGATGCTCCCAGAGGCCAGAAGAGGGTGTTGGATCTTCAAGAGTTGGAGTTGGTTGTGAGCACTCCTAACCACTGAGCCATCTCTCCAGCCTTAAAACAAACAAACACCCTCATCTTCTAAACATCTAGAAGAGAGTATTTTGAATGTTCTCAGGACAAGGAAGTGAGATGGGGGCTAAGCTGTTTCCTGAGCTGACCTCACACAACATATAAATGTGCTGAGAAATACACTGTATCCCCAAAAGATGTTCAGTTATCTGCCAGCTTTTAAACTTACTGTCCCTAATTTTATTTTTGTTGATATAAAACAAAACAAGCACCAGGACCAAAAGCAGCTGGGGAAGGAAGGGGTTATTTCAACTTACACCCCCCACCCCCCCCACCCCAGCCCGGTAAATAGCCCATCACTGAGGGAGCTGAGTAGTCTGCATCTCAGCCCTCAGGCGGCAGAGGGAGACTGTGTGCCACACTGGGTGGAACTTGAGCATATCCGTGAGCCCTCAGCCCACCCCCACGGTGACGCACTTCCTCCCACAAGGCCACACCCCCTAATAGTGCCACTCCCTATGGCCAAGCATTCAAACACATGAGTCTTGGGGGGGCCATTCCTACTCAAACCACCACATTCCAGCTCAAGACATGAACTGAAGCAGAAACCGTGGCATAATGCTGCCTACTGGCTCGCCTCAAGCTCATGGCCAGCTAGCTACACTTCTCACCAGGCCCAGCCCTACCTGCCCAGGAATGGCACTGCCCACTGGGCTGGACACTTCTATATCTGCCTCACAGGCAGACCCACAGGCTCGCCCACAAGCATGCCCACAGGCTCACCCACAGGCAGACCCACAGGCTCGCCCAATTAGGCAATTCTTCAGTTGAGGCTCCATCTGCGCAGGTGTATCAGGTTGGTAACACAACTAACCAGGACTGTTACTAAAAATAAATATTTACTGTTTATGGCAGGTGGAAGGTACATTTTTTAATTACTTATCCAAGAGGTTGGATGTCAGCGACTAATAGTTGAGGAGCTTCTCTGAAAGAGTTGGACAGTCTGAGTCCAGCCTTGTCCTCATTTCTCCCTGTGCTCGCTTGTCTACAGAACTCTGACTTCCTTATCGTATCACGCTCCTGTCAGAGCACAGATTGTGGCGAGCACTCGGATAGGGTGAGGCAGGGCAAAGTTGGCCTTTCTGTCTGTAGCACATCCCTCCCAGGACTTCTGGGTGGTGCATGAGTTGGCTGTGGCTGCGGAAGCCTTACTCCAGGGGACTGCCTGGAATGGGAGCCAAAGCAGCCACTGATTTTCCAGGTGAGGAAACTTTCTTGGGTCTAAGAGGAAGAAGAAAAGCTCCCCACTGGCCAGAAATGGGCAGGCCTGGTGCCGCCCACAAGCTCCAATGCCAGCACCTTTGGCCGTGTTCGCTGCTGATTTCCATTTGGGAAACAAGCTGTGTGATTGGGTGACGGCGGAGACCCCTCCATCCACCTCAGACCACTGTGTCAGCCAGAATTCTGGGACTAATAAAAATCAGCTCAATTTTGCTCTTTGGGGGATTTCTGGCACAAGAGAAATGGCAAGGTCTTTTCACGGTAGGCCAACCTTCTTCAGAAAAAAGAAAAGAAAGAAAGAAAAATAAAGAACACATAAAATAATGTCGGCCACATCTGTCCCACACAAACAGTCCCACACAACCCATAAAACGCAGAGCTCATGGGAACACACAGAGGCTATTTGATTTTGGATTGCAATCTCAGGCACAAAAGGTTATCACCGTACTTTGTTCTTATAAATGGAAAAGGCCTTTGAAAGCAGACTGTGCAACCTCAAGCAACTGCCAAGACGTTCCGTTTCGTTTCTACCGTCAACTCATTCACTTCTTCCCTTGTGTCAGCTTTCAAGAGAACGCTGAGCCACGGTGTGCCTTTAATTGTGTGTGCATATAGTGTGCACACATAGGAGAAAAAACAAGCAAGAGCCTCACTGAAGAGGAAAATACTCTGAGGCTGTCCACGTCCCCTGCTGCATGTGCAGGAGTTTAGTGAGCAGGTCACAGCAGCAATAAAACAATACCACTACCGCTGGTTTTAATTAATCTCTGTAGTAAGCATTCTATGCTCCTGATTTTTAGCTTCGCATATTATTATCTCCCTTTTGTGGACGGAAAAAAAATGGATTCTTAGGTATGTGGGACTGGCCAAGGTTGTTCGGTCACAGCAACATGGTCAAGGCATCAGAGCTTTCCGTTATGGGCTGTGATAGGTCATAGGTCAATGCTGACACACCCAAGGACAAGAAGGATGTTTTTTTCTGGCCATCTAACTGAAGCACCCATACAGGGATGCTAGAAAACATGGGCGCTGGGGTCGGCAAGATGGCTCAGCGGGTAAAGGCAGAAGCTTGATGATCTGAGTTCAGCGCCAGGAACCTACATGGCAGAAGGAGAGAAACAACTGTTTAGAATTGTCCCCCGACTTCCGCATTGGAGCCATGGTGTGACAGGAGAGGAGACAGACCCTCTGAGGCTCGCATATCTGTTCTATTTAGTGATGGTTTCCCTGCATGTCCTTAGTCAAAGTTTAAATACTGGAGGGGTGTGTGTGTGTGTGTGTGTGTGTGTGTGTGTGTGTGTGTGTGTGTGTGTGTGTGTGTGTGTGTTGTGTGTGACTGTGTGTATATATGTTACATGCATATATAATGAGAGGATAAGTGTGATAAAAGTATAAAAAGAAAACACAGAGGGAGCTGTCAGCCAGTACATCCTAATGATACCACCTAAAGAGGGACCAATTAATGATGAGGACTGACGCTAAATGGTGATATGACCCAAGACACACAGGAAGGCAGAGACCGAAGAAGGCTGTCTATATCAAACAGAGGTCACCTGGATTGTCACGCCGAACAGAATTGAACCTGGGAACACATATTATAGAAATGAGGAGCACAAAAAGATTTTTCAAATGTAAGCACGGCACCCTCTTTAATAGGCATACCTTTCCTCCTGGGTTCCGACCAACAAGTGGTTATAGTGTCCAGGTCTGAAGGTGGCAAGCAGCAAGCTTCTTGTAGGAGAAAAGCTGCGGTCCCTAGCATGGAGCATAAAATGGGGTGGGTGGGGGAACCACTAAAGCAGTGGTTCTCAACTTGGGGGTTGAGATCCCATTTAAGGGTCAAATGACCCTTTCTCAGAGTCACATACAGATATCCTACATATCAGATATTTGCATTAAGATTCATAATAGTAGCAACATCACACTTATGAAGAAGCAGCAAAGATAGTTTTATAGCTGGGGGTCACCGCAACACGAGGAACTGTATTAAAGGGTCCCAGCATTAGGAAGGTTGAGAACCACTGCTCTAGAGTGTTGGAAGTGTAGATCACGGCTGCTCAGTCATGCCACAGAGTCACCTCTTCAGTCCTACACCCACTGGCGCCGTCAACTACGGACTGAAGCTATGTGGGGACACGTTTTCCATGCTGAGCATGGACTCACGCTTCTGCGTGTCGCTATGCCCTAACAGCATGGTATAATATCAGTCTGCATAGCAGCCATGAAGTGATGGACGCATGACTTGAGGACACAGCTGGATGTGTGTGGGTTACATGCAAACATTGCACCAGTTTGTACGAGAAACCAGAGCGTGCTCGGATATTTGTATCCACACGAGGCTTGGAAGCCACCCCACCTCCATCCCCAAGGGAACCGGGGATCACTGGGTGTCAGTCAGCACACATCTAAGCAAACGTGGTAGGAACCAGGCACATCACCTTGCTGCCTAGGACACCGTCATTTTTGAAGAACATGAAAACTGCCTTGGGCTCGTACAGTACGGAACGGCAGAAGACCGACGATGCAGGGGCCAGGCTAACATGCAAACCTACTAGGCAAATGCTTGGGGCAGTCTGAACTGGCCCAGAGTGAGAAGGTATACAACATGTTGTTTGCCCTTAGAAGAATCACTGTGATGCCTTTTTTGTCATTCCTCCGACGGGGACACATCTGCTATCTGGCAGGAGCTGGTTAGTTCTTCTCTTATCTCCAACACTGAGTGCTACAGTTGCTAGGTAGGGTGGCACACGCCTGTCACTTTGCATTCAAGACCAGCCTGGGCTACACAGTGAGTTTTAGGTCAGCCTAAGCTACATGAAGGGAGACTATTCTGTCTCAAATGACCATGACGAAGAACCCTATGGAAAGCCTATGTTCTTGCCACGCAGAGGTGAGGAAGGCACAGGGCACGCTCAGACCCTCCCAGAGCTTTGCTGGGCTGCAGGAGTCAAACAGGCGTGTGCCGAAGAAATCCCTGAACCTAGCAGCTGCATCCTGTGCCCCAGAGTGAATCTGAAAGCTCTGTGTGGACACTTCCGGGGAACAACTCAGAGGTAGGACTTGTGGACCTGAGTCAGCATGTAGACAAGTGGGTGAAAACGAAATGACAAGTGATGAGCCGGGGAGAGAGGGTGTGAGAGAAGGGAAAAATCCAGAGATTAGATAAGTAGTGATGGAAAAAGGGGGCCAACTTACAACACCATCACCTTGAACTCTAAATCCCCACACCCTACCACGATCTCCAAACGGGAGACGGAGAGCAACTGTTTCATGTCTGTTAGTTAAGCCTGGCGCATGGGAATGTGTTGGGCATTTTAGGAGAGAAAACACAGCGCTGAGCCTCTGTGACCAGCCCAGGTAGCTCAAGGCCACCCCACCACTCTTTATACGGGAGGTTGAGGTTTGGCAAAGGTGAAGGATCCAAGCATCTCCTCTGCCTTGAACACAGTTCAGAATGTCCCGAGTCGTCCATCTTAGAGACTGTCAGCAAAGCAAAGCTCACCTCCATATGGGAGGACAAACTTCATCCCTGGCCTACAGGACCGGAAGACCGCTGCACAGCGGCCATGCTCACTGCGCTGGGCGAGCTTCTCCCACTGGCTCTTGCCACACAGGAGAAGGCAGAGAGGATACAGCTTCACTCACATGCATCTGCAGCTGTCATGAGCTCTAGCTCATTCTCAGCCCCACCACAAAGGCACCCCCAAAACTTGGGCTCAACAGTGTGCCTTTTATTATTTCCATTAGATCCTGGTCTCCAGGGAAACAAGCGCCTTTTGCAGGGACGATGAACGGCAGGCGGTGCCTTTCAGAGACTGAAGCGGTTTGAACGAGAACGGCCCCCATAGGCTCGTGTGTTTGAATACTTAGTCCCTCTCCCCCACACACACGGGTGGAACTGTGTGGGAAGAGTTAGGAGGTGCCACCTTGTTGGAGGAGGTGTGTCGCTGGGGCCTGGCTTTGAGGCTTCAAAAGTGTCCATGCCCAGTGTGCTCTCTCTGCCTCTTGCTTGTGAAGCAAGATGTGAGCTCTCAGCTCTTCCAGCCACCGCACTTCTGCTCTGCCATCATGGACTCTGGCCCTCTGAAACCATAAGCTCGAATGAAACGCGTCCTTTTATAACGTCCCTTAGTCCCTGTGTCTTATCGAAACAATTGAAAAGTAAATAGACAGGGACAGAGTGCAAGAGTGTTGATGCGTCAGATGCAATGACTGGTTCGCCTGACTCTCCCCCCCCCATCTCCACTCCAGCATAACTCCTCACAAACAAACACCTCTCCTGCTCCAAGTCAGCTCATCCTGTCCCAGCCAGATGCTATCAACCAGCCAGAGGCTGATGGGAGCTGTTCAGCTGAGATAAGCATGGACACCTGTTCCCAAATGTACCTCAGCCCTGCAAAATGGACGCCAGCAAATTCCAAAGCTGAAAGCACACACAGTGGCCTGGCTCTTCCATGTGCTCCAGACAGCTTTGTGCTGAAAGCTTGGTCACCACCTTGGCTCTACTGAAAAGTGATAGAATGTCTAAGAGAAGGGCCTGGAGGAAGGAAGTTAGTGTGCTTGTGTGTGTGTGTGTGTGTGTGTGTGTGTGTGTGTGTGTGTCCCACTCTGAACAGAGCCCTTCTCTCACAACCTGCCTTGGTTTGAAGCTGAGAGCAATGGAGCCAGGTGACCAGGGACACCTCTGAAACATGAACCCCAAATAACATTTAACTGGTTTGTCTCAAGTATTTTGTCACAGTGTCAGAAAACTGACTAGAAACAAGACTGGCTGAAGGCTTCTGCGTGGCACTAAATTCTGAATCAACTGATGTGGAAGACTTGCAGAAGCAGTTCAGTCCCATCAGGAGAACCAGTGACAAGATGTTGAGGCTTAAGTGAAATTAACCAGCCAAAATCAGGGAAAGAAAAAACATTCAAGCTTGCAAGCCAAAAACACAGATATCAATAAAACTGATGGGAAATGGAGATGCCCTTCCTTCCTGGCCATCTCCGGGCGTCCTGTCACCTGTCATGCTGCTGCAGAGAGCTCAGAGGCTATTTTATTCATATCAGCATTTCTGGAACCCACACAATAAAGGCCAAAAGGCTGTCAGGCGCCTGACAGCACACCCAGGCTGTCTAGTGATGGTTTGTGTGGTCAGGTTCCTCCTGGAGGGTTTTCCTGTTTGTCTCCCCCTTCCCTACCAGGGAGACAGTGTGTGGCCACTGCTTGGATAACAAGAGCAGGACCCTGCTGTCACCTTTTGCTGTCACCTTCTCCTGAAGGGTGACCTCTATTTCTCATGAGTGTCATCCATTCCATTTTCCCTCCCGTCTTCTCTGTCAGAAGTGAGAAAACGTCAAAGCTTCCAATCACGCGCATTTTCGCTGTGCCTCATGAGGGCACAAAGCAGCGAATGACAAGTGAGCCTTCAGGACACCCAACTCAGAGTGTGTCGGATGGTAACCTATCGGTCTCCAAAGCAATAAAGCTTTGCAGAAGTCCCTGGGTGGGGAGGGGGGGAAGCAGCACTGGCCTAGCACAGGCCTTTGATCCCAGCACTCTGGAAGCTGAGGCAGGCGCATTTCTGTGAGGTCTGAGCCTGAGCCAGTCAGAGCTACATATTGAGATCAGAACCTGAAAGTCTCTCTCCTTGGTGTTTTCTTGGGCGCAGACCACTAGAAATCTCCAGCACCATTTTCTAGGAATCTCCCAGGATCACTACAATGTTAACCACACCTATCAATTTTCACAGAGAGCCTCAGTTTCTAAGATTCCCTTTGCACCTTTACACACAAGGGAAACACTTCCCGAGGACTGCACTCCACACCCCCAACCTCTAGTTTGCCTTAGTGTATCCAACCAGTCACAGGTGGAAATAAGTTCCACGCACAGAAGAGATCTGAGAGTTGTGTGGTACACAGTATAGTGAAGACACACTGACAAGACAGCCAAGACCCCATGGATGGGCAACATGGGTACCACTATTAGTCACCAATTAGACAGAGGCCACCAATGCTCCAAACAGATGTACCTTTTACCTAGGAATCCTTCCTAGAAATTCCTGACCCATAAAAACATGAAATGTAGATGAAATGAACAGATTAAGGAGGTAGATAAAAATGTAAAATGGGAGGAACTCAGTCGATGCTGGTCAGTAAAGATGAGTTGAATAAACCACATTTTGGCCACACTGAATGATACTACATGGTCCTTACAGTGGGTGTAAGTGATGGCTTTTTACAAAACAAAGCTTTCTGTGCCATGCAGCTGCTTTTTAAAATGTGCAATAATATGTATAGGATGCACTTTGTTCTAAAATATGTGCCTTATGTGTGTCAATGCACCAGGATGAGAGTCAGAGCCTGCCCTGGCTAAGGGTGGGAGATTACAGGCACCTGGGCTGATTTTTAGCTCCAGCTCAGAGAAAACCTAAATGGGCCCACTACACACAGTAGGAAAGGTTTGAAGAGTGGACCTCCTGGGGGGTGCCTCCTCTATGGGGACCCCAGTCTTTATCTTAGCGTTCTTCTGAACTGGCCTACCCAGGGGCTCATGGTTGCTTAGCTAGCAGACACCACATTCATCCACCACATGACCATGTGGGAGAATTCTTACCCCTTCTGGGAAACTTTCCCAGAAGCCTCTGAGTAGCCCCAGCTAACATTTTATTGGCAAGGGCAGGGCCCATTGCTCACCTGGAGCCAATCACTGCCAAGGACTACAGGCCACTGTCTTCCCCTCCTGACTCAGGGTGGGGAGCATCGACTCCTGTGAAAAGCCAGGTTCCCTTCCAGTCAAAAAATAGGAACCGGTGCTTAGGCAGCCACCAGGGGTGAAGGGAGATTTTTCTGCATATTGAAATATGGTCTGTTATTTGAAATCTTTTCTCTAAAATTTTCTGTATGTGTCACTGCTAATTGACTGGACTTAGAAATCTAGCTCTGAGTGTTACCTGTGAGGGTATTTCCTGGGGAGACCTACCCAGAATATGGGCGATATCATCCCATGAGTAGGGTCCTGAGCTGAAGACACAGCATGCCATGTGACCAGCTGCCTCAGCCTCCATCCCATGAGGGACTGGCTGGACCTCATACTGTGTGAGGCAAAATGACTCTTTCCTTCCTTATGTTGCTTTGCCAAGTATTTCATCACAGCAACAAGAAAAGAGATTAATATACTGTGTGTGAGTTTGAAGTCAACCATAAACATTTTAAACTCTAGGAAAGAGAATGGAGTGAAAAAAAAAAAAGAAAAAAACAAGACAGAAAAAATATGTATTCTCATTTACTTTGTTATTTTATGTCTTTTCCAAAATCTACATGATATGTTTTATAAGTGGAAAAATAAATTTTAAAATGCTCTCCCTCTTTTAATATTTACTAACTACTGTGTGACAGTTTTCTTGGGAAGATGTACAGAAAATCTACTCACCCTAGATACGGGACTCATGACAGACCACAGTACTGATACCACCAAAACCCAACTTGGCAAACCAGTGAGTTTTATTGGGGATACTTACAGGACCGGAAATGACAATAAAAGCAATTCCATTTGCTAGGCCTTACACACACCCCTTACTGGTAAATCCCAGAGACCTTGCAAGACAATCACCATTTCCACTATTTCTGTGCCGAGAAAGAATATTTAGGCATATAAAAGCTAAAAAGTTGTCCATAGGCACCGAGGTGAGAGGGACGCTACCCCGAGTCTCTCTGACTTTAAACTCTGAGTTCTATGCTCCTGTGTCCACACAACAGCACAAGGTCAGCGATGAGGAAGGCCTTACAGAAAACCCCCCTCAGGGCTCCTCCTGACCCACCACCCTGCAGAGAGGTGAGCCAGGACCTCATTCTCAGTTTAAAAGCATCAATGTTCTTGTTCCTCACCTCTCAGCTGCCAGAGGTGGGTGTCATCTATGTGTTGACGTTGTGGTAGCATCTGGTCCTTTATTTAGCAAGTGCTGATGAGCTTATGTGTATCCCGGAGCCCTCTTGTCTGCGGCGCTGTGAGCTGCTGAGATGCACTGGAGCTTCAGAAGCAGAAACTACATTCGGCAAGCCTGCTCCTCTCCCCCCAGTGACTCACGGTGTCCCGAAGCCCCGCCCCTCCCACTCCTTTTTACACACACTGTTTATTTCACACCAGAATACAAGAGAAACTCTCCTTTCTGTTCTGAATCATCATCAAAGGGAAGCAGACATTCTGACCTGCAGACATTCAAGTGGCCTCCAGGGGAAATTGGTCTAGGAAATGACTCCGTGTTTAACATAGCACGTGGCCCCTAATCTAAAAACTTCAAATGAGAAACAGCGAGGCCTTAGCTAACCACTGCGTGGAAAATGCCCCCTCTACATGCGTGTGTTCAATAAATGTTTCCCTTGTACTTAGGCATCATCAATCACCATCTGACTTAACGAGGGATTACTCATAGTTAAAGCACCCCATTAGCATTCAGAAATGTCTAACCTTGGGTAGTGATTACCCACAATTCAGCTTGTTTCCCACACCTATTTATTGAGCATCTATTGTGAACATGGCCTCATAGCGATGAAAGGAAGAGATATGAATGTGCCTTTGCTACAAATAGAACGAGGATGGGGTGGGAGGTGCGGTAGGGGAGTGGGGGGCGGGAATATGCTAATCGAACATCCCTGTAAGCCAATAAGGCTTCAAGTACCGTTTTCACTACTTAAATGTGAAACTTGCTATGAGGAAGCCAGTTAAACTGTTAGCATAAAGCAGCCAAGAATACTGACTCACTAGGCTATTTTCAACCCCTCGCGATTTGACCTCTGCTAGGGAAGAGGTTGTACTGAGCAGGGAACCAGCATAGAATGGCCAATGGCAGTCCACAGGTGGCCGCTCGCATCGAGGATGAAGCACATGCATACTTGTTTTTAAAAATTCACCAAGATTTAGCCTTTGGGCTTCTGAAGATTTATGTATAAGCAGAATTCTGGGGCAAAAAAAAATCATATAAAGATAGAGAAATCCATGTATTAATTTAACCTAAAGAAATTCAATACCATTTTGACTACCAGACTTGAGAAGCAGCTGCTTTTATAAGTTACCAAGACCTAAAGAAAGATGGTCCAAAAAGATGATTTAAATCTACCGTGTTCATTATTTTTACATTGCTATTATTAAACAGCCAGAAATATAAAGCAGGGACCAAATCGGTACACAAACAACTAAGTAAGCTTTAAAAATGTACAATTACTTTCTATATAAAGGTCATTTCTTCAATTACTTTTTGAATGAACATCTATCATACCAGGGAGTTTACCAATTGTGAATGTCTAGCTCCATTCTCTGGGCATGTTTAACTCCTGTGTGTGTGTGTGTGTGTGTGTGTGTGTGTGTGTGTGTGTGTATGTGTGTCTAACATTTTATTAATAATGCACTTTCTCCAGAGTTTATCCTGCCTGCTCTCCAAGAAGTCACTGTGGGACCATTGAGGACAAGGCCATTTCTACATCTGCACAGTGGGACCACCAGTGAACAAACAGAGGGGTGGATTTCTGAGGGAACATGGCAAGGCGCACATTTACAGTCCTTCTAAGCCACTCTCCATGTCTCGCTGAGACAGAGGATAATTACTGAATGCTTTTATGCTCCACACTTTATTTTTAACTAAATCTGTAAGTAGACTGCTGGGAAATGCCAATACTTCTGCTGGTTCATATTTGTCTGTGACGAAAAATTTTGCTTTGTAAAATAGTGGCCCAGATCGCAATATCTCTTTTTAAAACATAATTGTATTTATTTAGGGGTTATTTTTTGTTTAATGGAGGTTATTTCTGGCAACGTTTCCCTCCAGGGAAATTTTAGTAGCAGGAAGGAAGATCAAGCCAGTATTTGCTCTTGAATCTGAAGCGTGCCTTCCAGGGCTAGCTCTGTTTTTTCATGCAAACAGTAATTAGCCGGCCAATTCGCTACATGGGGACTTCACTGTGGGAGACACAAAGGTGTTGACAGAGCTGAGTCCTGCCAGAAACTGCTTCAGGACTAAGTCCAAATGGGAAATCCCTCCTATTACAGAAAACCCTATCCGGGATAATAGAGTTCTAATTAATGATTGAGACAGACCAGCTGTCTCCGTCGATTGACTTAATAGCTACTCGATATTCATCTGCAAAGAAGCGAGCTAACCACGGACTCGGGGCGGATCCTAACGCAATAGGCAGAGAGGAATCATTAAGCCGGGGCCCTCCTGGACCCTTGGAACACCTGTTGAACACCACAGCTTAGAACTTGACGAACTAAAGACTCCCGCATTTAACCTTGGGAGATTTTAGAGTTCATGGAAATGAGCTTGTGTACTTAAGGGTTTCCACCTTGCTTCGTCAACAAAACTGGTTACTAATTATTTATGAACCACAGAGCCAAAAACAAACTTTCTTACCTTAAGCAGTTAAGGAGAGGAGGGCAGAGGGGAGAGGCTGCCTTTGGATCGAGCCTCTTGGTACCTGTCCCTGCCTCCTGGTTCTCACACTGAGTGGTTTTTTTTTTTTTTTTTTTTAGTAAACTCAAGGATGCAACCCTCCTCTCCTTGGGGAGGGGTCACACCTTCCAGTAAAACAACGCTTTAGCATCCCCCCCCCCTCCGTGGAGTCCCAAGAGCCTAGCGCTGTCTAAGCACAGAGATCTGGCTTTCAATCCGGCCCTAAGCCAATTCAGACCCAGGGACAGAGTGACACCAGGGCCCCGGCCCCATGGCCACACTCTCCAAGAGTCCCGGGCTCCCTACGCTTTGAGATGCACGCGATTAGGCTCTGGAAGGGCAGCGGGCAATCTTCAAAGCTTCTGTCCGGGCACGCAATGCCCTCTAGTACCCTCCGAGGACCCCCGAATCCCGAGGTCCCTGATGCCTAGTCCTCTCCCTTGGCGAGCAGCTCCTGCAGCCCACCGGCTGTCTAGCTGTATTGGTCCGCAGGATCCGATGCCCCGGGGCGGCAAGACCCAGAGTGCGCAGGACTCACCTCCCCGCGCCCCCACCCCCGGGTGCCTGTGCTGCGCAGCCTCGCGCCGTGTCGAGCCCGAGAGTCCCTCCCTGCCCCGCGCGTCCCCAGCGTTAGCGAGCAGGTGACCAGAGCCGAGAGCCACGCGCACGTATTCCCACCCGAAGTCGCGCGTCCCCAGGCGCGGTGGCCTCTTACCTCCAAGCGGGCCGGGGCGGCCCCGCCAGGCCGGGCACCGACTGTGCTGGGGAGACGTGCCTCCCGCCGCCGCTGGGAGCCGGGGCGGCAGGCAGGCTCGGGGAGCTTCTCCCGGGCGGCGGCGGGAGGCGCTGCTCCCGCCGCTGCCGCCGGGGTCTCGGTGCTCCGCAGCCGCCGCGCGGGTCCCTCGGGTCCTGCGGGAAAGCCCGCCGATCGCGCCGCAAACTCTTGGGCGCGCAGAGCCGGGGACCGCTGCCGCTGCCGCCGCCTCCCCGCCCCGCCGCCTCCTCCTCCTTCTCCTCCTCCTCCCTCTTCTCTTCCTCCTCCTCTTCCTCCTAAGCCTCTAGGCTCCCGCAGCTACCCGCTCCCTCCTGGCCCGAACCCAGTCTGAGCCGCGCACTCAGCGCTTACACAGGGACATGGACCCTGCGACCCCCGGGCTCTCAAGGCGGGCGGCGGGGACACCCCTGCATCCCCAAGGCCCTGTGGGGCCGCAAGAGACGAGCTGGGGAGGGGGGGGGGTAGAACCGCTGTGTGTGTTGGGGGGGCGCAGTTGGGGTCGGGACTGGGCTTGGTGGATGGGTGGAGGTTGTGCTTGGTGCAGAACCGGGACGAGGGCAGGTTAGCTTGACATTGCGGAGGAGCCGGCCGGGGTCCCGTTAAAGTTGTCACTAGATGGGTAGCAAAGAATCCTGTGCCTCGGGTAAATAAAAACCATTGCACTGCCCGCTGCCACTCTGCTGTCACGGGGGTGGGGGTGGGGGTTGAGGTGCCTACTAGAACATGACTGTCTGTTGTCACCCTTGCCCAACTCTGACCTCTAAGAGCCAGCCACCAGCGCTTCTGTAACTTAGGTCACTGGGGACCTGGGTGGGTGAGGGGACACCAGGTGAGAAGAGGGCTCCGGGGACATTAGAGTGAACGCTGCGCGTAGAAGACTGCAGCGGTTGCTAGGGAGGAATGCTCGGTGCCTCCTCCAAGGCAAGCGTAGCTGGTCCGGAAAATGGGTCAAGGATTGGCAAAACCCAGCTAAGTGTCCCCTCACACGCCTAGGCCAGCAGGTCTGGGGCTGAGGCTAGGAGGCGTCCTCAGAGCAGCACCCGGCCTCTCCCTCCCCGCCCCCACTGCCCTCTCTCCTTTTGCACCAGTGCAGGAAATGTTCCACTGACCTACATATTTTTCCAAACATACGTGACCTTTTTTTTTCCTGTGGGAGGAGACAGGCGAGAATCCAAGAAAAAGAGAAGCTGTCGAGAACAGCGCACGCTAGAACACAGGGAGGCTTTTTTTTTAAACCAAGCTTCTGCAACCCCCTAGCCGAGACAGATGTGCAGCCCGGGTCCGGGAACCAGGGGCTGCTGTTAACACAGGCTGAGGGGTTCTGAGTGCGAGTGGGGTGAGGGGGAGACTGCTGCTGCTATCCGGTGGAGCCGCGCAATTGCGGCATGATTCACCGAAACCCACAACCTCTCTCCCTTCGTTCGCAGCGGAGATCACTGCTGGCAGGCACCTGGCTAGACCGGCTCTAAGAGGGGTGTCGCCTCCCCTGCACCAGGCGCACGAAGGTCACCAGCTTCCTGATAGGGCTGGTGCTGGCTTCCTGGAGCAGCAGCCAGGGTGTTTCTAGACCTCACATTCCAGCAAGTGGCAGGACAAGGAGAGCGCCCCCACTGGCTCCTGGCTCCCTTTTTCTGAATGTGTGTGTGTGTGTGTGTGTGTGTGTGTGTGTGTGTGTGTGTGTGTGCAGACAGAAGGGGTCTCCTGAGCACCAAGAACTAGTCTCAGTCTTGGATCGTGGAGTTCCAGGGCCTTGTTGTTGTTGTTGGTCTCTCTCTCTCTGTCTCTCTCTCTCTCTCTCTCTCTCTCTCTCTCTCTCTCTCCAGCGAGCAACCCGGACTAGCACCAGAGGCAGCCTATTTGGGCACGCAACACCACACCATCAATTAGATCAAAACACTCACAAGAGCCCCTTCCCCCAGTAAAGTAGGTCATTCTCTTTATTTCTCATTTGTATTGTTTTTGTTTAATTCTCCTCCTGAAAACATCAGCATCCGCAGGGAACTCCAAGCATCCTACCAGGGCCGACTGCTGACATTCTTAGGCTTCCTTGGGCTTTTGAGGAAAGGGAAGGTTGCCTCCTTGTTAGTCTGAAATTCCCCTTTCTAACTAGAGGAGGGGAGTATTTTATTTTACTTTTTCTCCCTGTCCTTTTCCTTTAGGCAAGTGGTTTTTGACTGTGCCCTTAAAGGGTGGCTATGACTAATATCTAGTCAGGATGAAATTGTGTGCTTCTGACTGGATTTAATGAAGAATTTAAAGCCACCTCCCTTCCTCCCCCTCCCCTTGAAAGAGATTTCAACTCCTTCTGGCAACTTGAAAACTCATTGGGAGATCTTCTAAGGCACAAGACTTTAATCCCAGCACTTGGGAGGTAGGGCAGAGGCAGGTGGATCGCTGTGAGTTTGAGGCCAGCCTGATCTACAAAGAGAGTCCAGAGCAACCACCAAGTCTACACAGAGAAACCCTGTCTCTGAAAAAGAAAGAAAGAAAGAAAGAAAGAAAGAAAGAAAGAAAAAAACTTGACGTGGCCTAGTAACTCAAGTCTGCAGTGTCTATGCTGTTTGCATCAGTGGTGCCATCTTCCTGTTCCCTTCCTGTTCAGTCATGGAGATGGTGTAGATGTGGTTGCTTTACTTCTCTCAAGCCCCGGCCCATCTCACGAGTTTGTCTTCCCACCCAAGTAGGGCCTTGAGGCCGAGTGGAGAATGCATTTCCCCTCCAAAAGCGGAGGAAAGCCTTTCTGTGCACGTGACATACACTTCCTTCCAGGCCCTCTGTTGAAAGCTTGCCATGTGTCAGGCCAAGCTCACAGGGAAGGGCCAGGGGAACCCTGAGAGGGGTTGGGTACCCAGGAGGGTTACAACCATAACCAGGACAAACAGGGACTAAGCAGGCCAGTGACAGGGTCCGGAGGAGGAACTTGGGATGGGCTCCTTGGACGAGTGGCCCAGCTGGGACCTTCCATTGACAAGATAACAAAGTCACAGGAGATCATCATAACCTACACATTCTTTAAAACGTGTCACATGGATCAAAGGCAGCATTTCCAAACTGCTTTGCTCAGGGATGGACGTGGTCAGGAGGGGCCTGCTGTTATCAGCGAGGTTTCCAAAGATTCCCAGAGGAACCCTAGATATTTTTCAAGAAACCAAACTATATGAACTGAAGGATGAGATTTTTTTCATTAATTATCAATCTTTCAAAATATGATGAAAAATTCAAAGTTTTAATTGTCTTATTGGGTCTTCTCCATTATAGATGTTAAATCTGTAGCAAATCCTGGTTAGAAATACCGATATAATTAATTTTTCAGCATAGGTATTGGGTGGCTATTGGTGTTCTGTGCAGGAGAGACTGAGTGGGCTACTGCAGTAGTGACAGCACTAGCCAGGGCTTGGGACCTGTGCTGGGACATGCATTCAGTAAGTGCAGCATGGATTTAGAATAGAAAATACGATAAAGAGTCTCTTCTGAAGAATAACAGGCATTTCTAGTTAGTCACAGGGGAGAAGGCCCTCGTACATGAACAGCTGGAAGCCTGTTTGCGGGGTGTTACCTCAGAACATACATGAGCAGCTAGAAGCCTGTTTGCGGAGTGTTACCTCAGAACATACATGAGCAGCTGGAAGCCTGTTTGCAGAGTGTTACCTCAGAACATACATGAGCAGCTAGAAGCCTGTTTGCGGGGTGTTACCTCAGAACATACGTGAAAGCTGGAAGCCTGTTTGTAGAGTGTTACCTCAGAATACCAGGGTTTTTTCCCTACCCAAAAGAAAAATCAAGTATTATCCATGCCTTATTATATACAATAACATTTTGCCAGAAAAGTGTCTGAGGCAAACATTGCAGAAAGAGAGAGCGGCGTCGGAAGCTTCGTGAAGAGTTCCTGGAACCTGGGAACTGGGGGCCAGAATTTATGAGCAGTGATGAAGGAAATAACCGGAAATGCCCACCCCGTGTTGATATTACCACGGTGAGAGTTAGGTACCCAGGTCCTACAGCAGCTTCACAGAGGAGGGGCAAGCCGACTGCAGCTAGCTGTCCCCTGCAGCCCTCAGAGCCAGCAGAACGCAATGGAGTCTGCACAGCCAGCCTGCTGTGGTTTAGACTTCACGGGATAGTCCTGCCTGTTAGGTCAGCTGAAGACTGACGGGAGCTGGTGGGACCCAGGGAGGAAAATGCAGCTAGAGGTTTCTGAAGGTGACAGGGCTAACACACTAGAGAAATAGTGCGCATGTGTGCTGGTCTGAGATTCACATTTGTGTACACACAGATCTGAAAAGGCGCTATTGACACTATGGGAAAGATGGGTGCTTGAGACTAACTCTTCCTTATAATTGAGCCCTCTGAGGAAGCCCTCTTACATGTGTTTTCTCTGATAATAAAGTCTGAGCCTAGGTTTCATTCACTTCCGCTGGGAGTATTAAAAGTTGCAGACAAGTAAGAGCGGTTGTTCACTCACAAAAAAATTGGGAAACAGCATATTCTTCCCCACTGTAGACCCACAGTATCAACGTGTCCCACTAGGCCCTCATGTTTATTTGCTTATTGTTCCAAAAAATCTTATTTTTTATCATGTGTAAGTTATGTTGTAAATGTGTGTATCTGTCAGTATATACATGTGATTGCAAGTGCTCTCAGAGGCCAGAAGGGGGCGCCAGAGCCCGTGAAGTTGGACTTTGAGGCAGTTGTGAGTTGCCTGATGTGGGTGCTGGGGATCACATAGAGGCTTCTGCAGGGGCAGCAGTGAACTGCTGAATCCTCTCTGCAGAGGGTGCCTCACATTTCTTGTACTTGGTGAACCTATGTGAGGTGCTGTAATCATTCAGATTCTCAGTTTGCACTAGTGTTCCCCATTGATATGGCCAAATGTATAATAATGTCTTATATCATAGTATCAAATGGAATAGTCCCTCTGTCCTTTAAAAAAAAAAGCCCCTGTCCACCCCACCCTTCTAATGCACTAGACATGTTAAATGCTTCTGTGGATCAGCCTTTCCCAGAATTCCATGCAGTTGCTACAATACAGTGTGCAAGTCTTTTCAGACAGACTCAGTGCACCTAGTCATTTGCATTTAAGCAATTTTAATCCATGTCTTTTCATGGCTCAATGGCCAATTTCTTTTTAGCACCAAATAATATTCTATTGTCTGGACAAGAAAGTGTTTTAATCGAAATCTCAGTAAATAATGTTTACAGTAATAAAAGATGACATTTATCTAATATTATGTGACAGGTAGTCATGTTACTTCATCTTCAGGAGGCCCCATTAAGAAAGTAATTTATGGCTTCTAGCAGCCAGGTATGGTCGCTGACTTATAGTGGCTCAAGGTGCTCACAGCCACTTGGCAGAAGAAGGTGACAGAGAAAACCTTCAATGTGGTCCTGACGGCGCTGTGTGTCTAAGCTCCTCCCACCCAGCCCACCATGGACGCCTGCCAGGTGGTGCACATCTTCCTGTCTGCATGAGGACTCGCTGGCTGGTGCAAGCGATAAAGCACCACTACACTGCGGTAGCCTCACTGCATAGCCCTCCTGGCTGGCCTGGAGCTCACTGCATAGAGCAGGCTCACCTCGCACTCACAGAGATCCACCTGCCTCTGCCTCCGCAGTGCTGAGATTATAGGCCTATAGCATCACTTCAGGCCTATTTATCCCACTTCTAGAGCAGCTACCGTGAAGCTACCATCAAGGACTGGGGTTTCCCAAAGAGCAACACCTGTTCCAGATGATAATTTTTTTTGAAGGAAATAAAGTTCATAGGTCAATATGCCCCTGACAGGCATGCTCACCAGGGCACAGTTTGGACTTTGGCAGTAGGCTGGAAGGGAGTGTACTTTTGCAAATTGACTTGATCTTCAAACCAACCCCAGGTCTGAGGATGGGAATGGATGCAAGTTCCTCACCTTCTAGGGTCCCTGAATAACTCAGACCTCCTTCTCCTGCTTCTAGAAGCTTCCAGATGCTTGGTTGAGCTGTAACCTCTGATAACACTGCTGGCTAATGTACTGGCAAGACAGAAACTGTGAGTGCCCTGAGAAAGCCTTTAATCCCTCCCACCCACAGTGTAAGCTAAGTGCCACCTCAGCGGACCTGTGGAATGTGGGAGGGACATTCGGCCTGTGTGAGAAATAGAAGGGAAGAAAAGTGTTTGTATCGGGGTGCTGAGGGTTGGGGAAAGGCAGGTGGTGAGGGCAGCAAGTGTGGGTGAACTGTGAGGGCGCCAGAAGGACGGGAGGTGGTGTCGGCTCCTCTAATTAGCTGAGAGGATTGCAGAAGAGGCAGAGCTCAGCCATAGCCAATGGAGGAGAAATAATCTCGGCTAGGGAGGGTTCTGCTCTTGGCGTTGGTGGAGGCCCAGACAAGCTGTTGAGACATGCAAGTCTCTAACAAGCACCAGGGCCACCCTTTAGGGACAGCTGTGCTGACTCTCTCAAGCGGCCATTGTCTTAGCTGTTCCCACCCCATGTCCCATTTACCTCAACTATAAAGAGGTGATTCTGGTGTTTTTCCACACAGGTGCTTGGAAGAGAACATACACATGCACGCATGCATACACATACACACTATGGTTTGCATGTCTGTCTCATTTTCAGATCTGCTGACTTTGGTGCAATGCTATTTGAACAGTTAAGTTACTACAGAATCTGCTATGCACTTAGTCCAGGAAGAACATCTAGTGATACAAAATTCAGTACACATAGTTCACTTGAAGTGGGAGGCTAATTATAGAAAAATGTTCTCCAAGGAGCTCTTTATAGCCCCTCCTCAGTAGGCAGCAGGCAATGCATTTCCTTATGAGCATGCACTATTTGGCCAGCATGCTTTGGTGTCCTGTGTGAGCATGCACCATTTGACCAGCATGCTTTGTTGTCCTGTGTGAGCATGCACCATTCGACCAGCATGCTTTGTTGTCCTGTGTGGGCATGCACTATTTGACAAGCATGCTTTGTTGTCCTGTGTGGGCATGCACTATTTGACAAGCATGCTTTGTTGTCCTGTGTGGGCATGCACCATTTGACCAGTATGCTTTGTTGTCCTGTGTGGGCATGCACCATCTGACCAGCATGCTTTGGTGTCCTGTGTGGGCATGCACTATTTGACCAGCATGGTTTATTGTCCTGTGTGGGCATGCACTATTTGACCAGCATGGTTTATTGTCCTGTGTGGGCATGCACTATTTGACTAGCATGCTGTGTTGTCCTGTGTGGGCATGTACCATTTGACCAGGATGCTTTGTTGAAGATCTCAGTAAAAAAGAAGCTTTCCTCAGTGGCTCCCATTGAGCACTTGTGTTGACAGTGAACGTGAACTTGTGACGTCACTGGCTGTTTTCAACTCCCCTCTGAACAGTATCTCTGATTTCCTCCTCTCCAGATCCATGGAGGCTTTACAGATGCTTCAGCAGCAAGGTTCCACTGCGGTTTTGCATCCTTTTTGCATTAGTGGGCTGGGCCAGACAGCTAGGGCTTTATCAAAAGGCTTTGCTCTCAGAAACAGACAATGTCAGCACAGAATGCTTGGTGTTCTGGACCAGAAGCATAGTTCTCAGAGTACATACCTCAAACTAGCAGCAGCAGCCCCTGGGCGTGTGTTAAAATGTAAATTCACCAGCCTGGTCGTCCCTGAACCTCGCTGTCCGGGCAGACTGTGTCAGTCAACCTCCCAGGAGGGTTCTAATGCACACCAAGTTTGAGGCCGCTCTACCTAGTTGGTTGGTTTGTTCTTATGGTTTGAACTGATGTGGCTTCTTGTGCAAAGCCACAGGCTAATAAAATTTGTTTAATTAACAGGCACTTTCTGAGGGCCATTTTTGTTCTGTTTTGGACAGAGGCCTCACCGTGTGCCCTGACTGGCCTCAAGCTCACTGTGCATACCAGGCTGGCCTCACCTAACATCCTCCTGTCTCTGCTTTCTGAGTGCTGGGACTCGTGAAGCATATACCACACCCTTTAAAAATGTTCCCACAGGATCGGCTTTAGATAGGAAGTCCAGAGAGGTTCAGGTCCTTGCACTGAGAGTATCAGCTATGATGCTGGCTTAGGGACACATAATTGGGACATGGGTGAGAATTTCAGCATGCCACCTGGCTCTGTCTTCTCTCCCCAGTTTCCCATTCCCTTATTTTTTTTCCTACTCTCCACATCTGGTACTCACCTCTTTATTGCTCTCACCCACACCCGTCCCTGTGGAAATGAATTGTTCTAGCACATCATCCCGTCTCTTACTTCTCTCCAGCAGCCCGTTCAGGAACTAGGCTAAGTATATAGCAGAGCATCAAAAGTATTGGTATCTTCAGGCTGGAGGTTTTCTATGGCCTTAAGGTGAGGTAAAAGTGGCAGACAGGGGCCCATACAAGGATGGAGATATGGCCTAGTGTTGCCGCGCTTGCCCAGAGTGCTGTAGCCCTGGCTTTGATCCTCACAACTGTGAAAGAGTGTTAAGGGGGTGGCTAGCCACAGTGATGACAATGACCATGCAAAGCAGATCCAGGGTCCTGTCTGAACCCACAGGAGCTGGTAAGAGAAATCATCTGGGCTATCAATCCAGGAAATAGACATCCATATCCAAATTAACACAACAATATTAGAACAGCGTTTGAGTGGGTGGCAGGTATAAAGCATTAAGTAAATATAATGAGAGCCCAGAAATACACACTCACATTTATAGTCAATTGATTTTGACCCTGGCTTTTCAATGAGGAAATTTATTATTGTTATTTCTTTTTAACAAAATAATAGGAAAGCTGTACACGAATGAAAGGATGAAGTGGAGCCCTACCTCACACCATTCAAACAACTCAAAAGGGACCGAAATGCATCGTGTAGATGATAAAACTGTGTAAAAAAATCATGCAGCAAATGCATCGCTAAGACCTCACACTCGGCAAAGGATTTTTAGATATAACAACCCTCCCCCAGTCACATAAGCAACAACAACAACAACAACAAAGCTGGACCTCTTCAGACATGAAGCCTGTGAAGTTACTATCACAAAATGTAGAAAGGCAAACACAGAAGGGGAGAGAACATTTTCAGCCAATAGAAATCAACCACAGAGAAATCGTCCAAGCCCTGCGGCTGCCCAGAACCCTGAGGGCATCGAACCTTACATTCACTCTGGGGTTCCCTGTATGTACTTACACTAAAGCTTAAAGGTTATATTAACTTTTGATTTGCATTTCCCTGATGACTAAGCATGTTAAATAAGTGTTTCTCGGCCATTCAATATTCTTCTGTTGAGAAATCTCTGTTTAGCTCTGTACCTCATTTTTAAAATGGGTTATTTGGTTTGCTGATGCTTAATTTCTTGAGTTCTTTATATATTTTGGATATAAATCCTCTGTCAGATGTAGGGTTGGTGGAGATCTTTTCCCAGCCTGTTTTTTTTTTTTTTGTCGTATTGACTGTGTCCCTTTGCCTTACAGAAGGGTTCCATGACGTCCCATTTATTAATCATTGATCTTAGAGCCTGAGCTGCTGGTGTTCTGTCCAGGAAGTTGTCTCCTGTGCCAGTGAGCTCAGGGCTCTTCCTCACCTTCTCTTCTATTCAATTTAGTGTGCCTGGTTTTTATGTTGAGGTCTTTGATCCATTGGACTTGAGTTTTGTGCAGGATGATAAACATGGATCTACTTGCATTTTTCTACATGTAGACATCTGGTTAGACTAGCACCATTTGCTGAAGATGCTATCCTTTTTTCCACTGTATGTTTCTGTTCTTTCTTTCTTTCTTTCTTTCTTTCTTCTTCTTCTTCTTCTTCTTCTTCTTCTTCTTCTTCTTCTTCTTCTTCTTCTTCTTCGTCTTCTTCTTCTTCTTCTTTGCCAAAAATGAAGTGTCCATAGGTGTGTGGTTTATTTCTTGGTCTTCATTTCGATTCCATTGATGAACCAGCCTATTTCTATGCCAAAACCATAGTATAAGGGAAATGCAAATCAAAACGATGCTGAGATCCCATCTTACACCCGTGTGAATGACTAAAATTGAAAACTCTGGTGACAGCACATGCTGGTGAGGATGTGGAGAAAGGGGAACGCTCCTCCGTTTCTGGTGGGAGTGTGGACTGGTACAACAGCTTTGGAAATCAATCTGGCACTGTCTCAGAAAATTTGGAATAGTTCTACCTCAAGACCCAGCTATACCACTGCTGGGCATATACCAAAAAGATTCTCCACCTTACAACAAGGACATTTGTTCAACCATGTTCATAGCAGCTTTGTTTGAAATAGCCAGAAACTAGAAACAACCCAGAGGCCTTTCAACCGAAGAATGGATAAAGAAACTGTGGTACATTTACACAATGGAATACTACTCAGCTACTGAAAGCAAGGACATCATGCAATCTGTAGGCAAATGGATGGAACCAGAAAATATCATCCTGAGTGAAGCAACCCATATCCAGAAAGACATGCATGGCATGTACTTCTAGAACTGAGTATTAGCCATAAAGTACAGGATAACTATGCTACAGTCTATGGACTCAAAGAAGCTAAGTAACAGGGAGGGACCTAGGAAGGATGCTGGACTCTGACTCAGAATGGGAAATAAAACAGACATTGGTAGTGGATGGAGAGAGAACTGGGTGGCAGAGGGGGTGGGGAGAGGAACAGAATTGTGGGGAGGATGGAGGAAGAGACACCTTGGAAACAGAATGGAACTTGTGGGGGGGGGAGTACCTCTGGGATGAGCCTGGGATAGAGGAGTTCCTGGGAGTCTATGGTGGTGACTCTACCTAAAGACTGCTAGCAGATGGGGGGATGTGGACCCTGAAGTGTTCATCTCTTATAGCCAGGCAGGAATTCCAGTGGAGGGAGGGGACAACAACCCACCCACAAAACCTTCAGCCCAAAATATGTCCTGCCTACGAGAAGTGTAGGGATAAAGATGGGTAGAAATTGAGGGAATGACTGGCCCAATTTGAGACCCATCCCATGGGAGAGAGCCAATCCCCGGTACTATTAATGATACTCTGTTATGCTGGCAGACAGGAGCCTAGCATAGGAGTCTTCTGAGGGGTGTCACCCAGCAGCTGATGGAAACAGATGCAGAAACCTACAGCTGAGCGTTAGGTGGAACTCGGGGAGTTGTGGAAGAGTAGGAGGAAGGATAGAGGGAGCTGGAGAGGTCAAGGACACCTGGGCCCATTGGGGCTCATAGGGGCTGAGCCACCAACCAAAGAGCATGCATGGGCTGCACCTAGGCCCCCTACACATATGTAGCAGATGTGCAGCTTGGTTTTGATGTGGTTCCCCTAAAAATTGGAGCAAGGGCTGTCTCTACTCTGTCACCCGCTTTTTGATCCCTTTCCCCTTGCTGGGCTGCCTTGTCTAGCTTCAGTGGGAGAGGATGCACCTAGTCCTGCTGTGACTTGATGTACCAGAGTGCATTGGTACTCATGGGGGACCTTCTTCTCTCCTCAGAGAAAGGGAGGGAGGAGGGGGGAGAGTGTGTGTGAAGGTGGGATTGGGAGGAGAGGAGGGAGGCTGCAATTGGGATGTAAAGTGAATAAATACATACATTAGTGAAATAAACAAATAAATAAATAAATATTTTTTTAACTCTGAAATATGTCTGAAAAAAGGTTATACAGAGTACAATAAGTGACTAATAAAAACTAATAATAAAATGGGGATTATTAAAGTAACTCTGAGGAAAAAGAGAGACAGAGAAGAAGGGAGGGAGGGATGTTTCCATACTACGCCTCAAGTGACCTACACTTGCTTCCTCCAGCTAAGTCCTGTCCTCTGCTCACCACCACGTCCTTGTAATGCCATCAACTATGAGTAACCCAAGGACTAATCCATCGATGGTGTCATAGCCCCATCATCCATTTGCCCCTTCAGTGCCCGGATCCACCAGTTAAGGACCAAGTCTTCAATACATAGGCCTCTCTTGGGAGAATCCAGCTCCACGATTCGGCTCCGAAATCTGTAGCTCGTCTATATCTCTGTCCTGGACAGCTATTATTAGCTCTATGCCCACATTCCCACTTAACCTGCTATTTCCATACGGACGTCTCTACCGTAGCGTTTCTAACACTAACCTGATTTATCTTTTTCTCCTTTCTGCCTCATCTCATTCTCCTACCTTCCACAGTCCTATTAATGATGCTCTTTATTTTGGCCTAGTGGTGCAAGCTGGAAAGATGTATTGTGTCTTTGAATATTGTGTCTAATCCCACCCGCATCATATCCTAACATTCAGTTCAGTAATTGTGTCCTGGGAGGGTCTTGTTCACTAGTTTCTCCTCTCTCTTTTGTAGCTCAGTCTTAATTTAGAATATCCCATCAATGGCCTTTAAAAAGAAAATCATAGCAACTAACTATACAATATGAATTGTGAAAGTCTAGGGGGGGCAGGGTTCACAATTTCCTGGTGGAGATCCATAGAAAAGTATGCAGACTCTGGACAGAAAGGCATGCAGACACTGGACAGACAGACATGCAGACGCTGGACAGACAGGCATGCAGACACTGGACAGACAGGTATGCAGATGCTGGACAGACAGGCATGCAGACACTGGACAGACAGGTGTGCAGACGCTGGACAGACAGTTGTGCAGATGCTAGACAGACAGGCATGCAGACGCTGGACAGACAGGCATGCAGATGCTGGACAGACAGGCATGCAGATGCTGGACAGACAGGCATGCAGATGCTGGACAGACAGGCATGCAGATGCTGGGGAGAAGCCCGATGAAAGGGGCAGGTTATCTTGGGAAAACTGATGCCCATGCTCACGGCAGATGCTTTCAAAAGCTCCACAGCGGGGCCTGGCATAGTGAATGCACGTTGGCTCGTGCAGACCTCAGCTGACATACTGACACATTTTTGTAGCACTTGGTAAATAGCTATCCATCTCAGGCCCCTGCTTAGCCCCTGCCATCCTAGTACCCTAAACACCCCTCAAAACATCTACCTACAACCACAAGAGCCCCAGAGTCCTGGGAGTGGCACGGCTCCCACTCTGCACCTGTATCAGCTTTTCTGCTTCTCAAGGGTCACCAAGCCCAGTGTCCCTCCCTGGATTCTTGGGGTCTGTCTGACCCAACCTTGTCCTGACTGGCTGCCTGTGCCCTATAGTGCTTCCTATAGTGATCGCTGCACAACATGTACACTCCCAATTCCAGTTCCAGTGTGTGTTCTCTCCTCTCTTCCAATCTGCCAAGCTTTCCTGTATCTCAAGGTCTTGATCATGCACTGTAACCTCCAAGAAGTTGCCGTTGAGTACTTCTGCCGGAAGTGGCCTCTCCTTCTTTCTGATTACCTTCCTGGAGGTATATATGTGTGGCTAACTATCTCTATTTCTTATGATCAAAGGCCTAAAGGTTGACATCGAAGATAAGGGTGGTTATTATTATTATTATTATTATTATTATTATTATTATTATTATTATTATTTTGTGCATGTGTGTTTCTATGAAAGATTGACAGGCATGTTTCCCAGTGCCGTCCCATACTTAGAGGGAACCCCGGATGGACGATGAACTATAGATGATTTACACTGTGCACAGCCCTTTCCAGCTCCTGTTTGGTTTCTGTGGAGATAAATCCCTGTGTCCTGTCCCCATGGACCCTTTCCCATTCTTTCCTGAGCCCCTAGATGTGGAGTCCCTGGCTGACCCAGCCCAGGAACCGCTCCTCCCAGCCCGCGACAACGCTACCTGCAGCCCTTGTCCCCCGTGTCCCCCGTGTCCCCCATGTCCCCCTTGTCCAACTTTTTTGGCTGTGCCAGCCCAGCCCTTGTATGATTGGTTCAGACTTCGTCCTGCTGGGATTTTGACAGAGGCAAACTTTAACATTTTAGAAATTCTGTAAATGGCAAATTGAGAAATTCCTGAAGAAGTGCTCAAATCCTGCTTTCGTTAAGGAGTAAAAGAAAAAGGGACGTGGCAAAGTGGCTCAAGATGTCTTTCTGGGGCTGCCATGTGGGATCTGAAGGCTGGTACTGATGGCAGACAGCGATGTCCAGAGTGACATTGCCTGTCCGCCACATCTCCTGCGGACTCTTGTCTCCAGGCTTGCTGGCCTGGTTCTCTCTTTCCTAACAGAGGAGAATACATGGCTAAAAAGTTACGTGTGGTCACAGAATCCTATTAACTCCTGATAAGCTTCAGATCACCTAATTTGGTGATCAGGGCTGCAGCACTCACCTTGGACTTGCTGCCCCTTGAAGATGCATGGGGCAGGGAAGGAAGGTAACTTTCAGGGTGATCCAAGAGAGGGTGGTCTATTTTGTCTGAGGGGAGCGTGGTTGAAGAGCTTCTCTGCTGGGAAACACCTTCCCCCAGTGGCCTTTACAGGCCTTTGTTACCCAGAATTCCCAAACCACTTTTCCTCATAGTTGCATGTGTAAACCTGAGAAGATCAGGGACAGCTGCCCACCTTATTTGAGGAGAAATGGTGCTTGGTTCAGTAGCATTTCTTCACTAGATCTGGGGTAGCTGAGAGCATGGGGAGGAGCTCCCTGCAGCAATGTTCTGTGACTGTAGTACTGTGACTATAGTACTGTGTGGTACTGTGACTGTAGTACTGTGTGGTACTATGATTGTGGTACTGTGTGGTACTGTGACTGTGGTACTGTGTGCTACTGTGACTGTAGTACTGTGTGCTACTGTGACTGCAGTACTGTGACTGTAGTGCTGTGTGGTACTTTGACTGCAGTACTGTGTGCTACTATGACTGTGGTACTGTGTGCTACTGTGACTGTAGTACTGTGTGGTACTGTGACTGTAGCACTGTGTGCTACTGTGACTGTAGTACTGTGTGGTACTGTGACTGTAGTACTGTGTAGTACTGTGACTGTGGTACTGTGTGCTACTGTGACTGTAATACTGTGACTGTGGTACTGTGTGCTACTGTGACTGTAGTACTGTGTTCTACTGTGACTGTAGCACTGTGTGCTACTGTGACTGTAGTACTGTGTGGTACTGTGACTGTAGTACTGTGTAGTACTGTGATGGTGGTACTGTGTGCTACTATGACTGTAGTACTGTGTGCTACTGTGGCTGTAGTACTGTGACTGTAGTACTGCATAGTACTGTGACTATAGTACTGTGTTGTAGTGTGACTGTAGTGCTGTGAGATACTATGACTGTAGTACTAGGTGCTACTGTGACTGTAGTACTGTGACTATAGTACTGTGTGCTACTGTGACTGTAGTACTGTGACTGTAGTACTATGACTGTAGTACTGTGTGCTACTATGTCTGTAGTACTATGTGCTACTGTGACTGTAGTACTATGTGCTACTGTGACTGTAGTACTATGACTGTAGTACTGTGTGCTACTATGTCTGTAGTACTATGTGCTACTGTGACTGTAGTACTGTGACTATAGTGCTGTGTGCTACTGTGACTGTAGTACTGTGACTATAGTGCTGTGTGCTACTATGACTGTAGTACTATGTGCTACTGTGACTGTAGTACTATGACTGTAGTACTGTGTGCTACTATGTCTGTAGTACTATGTGCTATTGTGACTGTAGTACTGTGACTATAGTGCTGTGTGCTACTGTGACTGTAGTACTGTGACTGTAGTACTATGACTGTAGTACTGTGTGCTACTATGTCTGTAGTACTATGTGCTACTGTGACTGTAGTACTATGTGCTACTGTGACTGTAGTACTATGACTGTAGTACTGAGTGCTACTATGTCTGTAGTACTATGTGCTATTGTGACTGTAGTACTGTGACTATAGTGCTGTGTGCTACTGTGACTGTAGTACTGTAACTGTAGTACTGTGAGTATAGTGCTGTGTGCTACTGTGACTGTAGTACTGTGACTGTAGAGAGAAAACAAGAGCAGGGCAGTCTTTTAAAATGAACTTTGAGCTGGGAAAATAGCTCAGTGCATAAGAATGTTTGCTACAAGCTCGGCGGCTATGGAGCACAGCCTTTAAGCCTAACACTCAGGGGTGCAGAGGCAGGATCACTGTGAGTTCGAGGCCAGCCTGGTCTATGAAGTGAGTACAGTATAGCCAAGGCTACATAGAGAAACTCTATCTCGAGAAACAAAAACAAAGACTAAAAAAGAATGTTTGCTTGCTTGCTGCACAAGCACAAAGACGAGGCTGAAATCCCGGCACCCATGTAAAAAGCTGGGCCTGGCTGGGCCTGTGACCCCTGCACTGTGCAGACAAAGCAGGGCATTGGGGCTTCTCTAGCTTCCTGCCCAGATCCACGGTCCCCAAGAGACGCTGCCTCAGGCAAGAGAGAGGAGAGTGAAGGATCAGGACACTGGACATCTCCTGTTACCTCTATGCACCTGCTTGGGGTTCACTCTCCAGCAGACGTATGCTTGCACACACACACACACGCACACACACACACACACACTCACTCACACAAACACACACACACACACACATACACACACACTCACACAAACACACACACATGCACATTCACACAAACACACACACACATACACACTCACACAAACACACACACACATACACACTCACACAAACACACACACATATACACTCATACAAACACACACACATACACACTCACACAAACACACACACATACACATTCATACAAACACACACACATACACACTCACACAAACACACACATACACACTCACACATACACACACACACATACACACTCACACACTCACACAAACACACACACACATACACACTCACACAAACACACACACACACACACACACACTGCAAAACAAAAGCAAAGTTGACTAAAGCCTAGCTCACACAGTCATGACTGCCTGTGCCTCCTAGTCCCCAAAAGTCTATTCCAGAAGGTTTAAACGGCCCCTGGGAAAGCCGTAGTTGCCATCCTCAGTGGCAGGCCTCGACTCCCACCATGTTTCTCATAAAAGAGCTTCTGTCTGAGCAGGGGACCTGCACAAGTGACCTGCATGCTGTGGGCGCTGAGCTCTCAGGCCTGATCTACATCTGTGTCCGCAGTGAGCCCGCCAAGCTTTCCGAGAACACGAACATCTTCCTTCTCCACTAACGGCAGGCCTGTTCTCACTGCATGGGAGGAAAACCGCGCAGACATGTGTGTAATGGAGTTTTTTCCTGACATGTAAAAACATTGCAGTGACTTTCTTTTTCCAAAACAGACATGCTGATAACTTTTCCATATGGTAGTTTTCTCTGACGATTTTTAGTGGCTTGGCAATTTTTAATATTAAACTCTTAGCAGTAAGCAGAATCGTATCCAGTTTAAAATTCAGAGACATCATTATTTATTCATATTGTAAAAGTATCTGTGGCCGCTACTGTGGTTGGAATATTTGTGTCTTTCCTAAAATGCTTCTTAAAATTTTGTTGTTGTTGTTGTTGTTGTTTTACTAAGATGTAATCACCCAAGCTGGGTGTGGTAGTGTGTGTGGGTGGCAGAAGCAGAAGCAGCGTGCGTTTAAGACTGGCCTGAGCTACATAAGACGCTGCTGTCTCTCAAAAGTAAAACCCAAAGAAAACGATGAGATTTGAGTTTATGCTGAAGAAGTCCTTATTCACAGGCCAGGTCTTCTGGCGGTGGTTTGGTCTGGAGAGTGGCGCTTAGGTGACAAGGCTAAGTGCAACTACTATATGTAAGCCTCAAGTCTCAAGGAGAGACGCCATGCCCTTCCCTCCCCGTGGAGCCACAGAGGGAAGAGGCTGTGTATGAACTTGGAAGTGAGTCCTCACTGGGGCTCTGGTCTTTACCCTCCTCCTGGACTGCTGGCCTCCGGCACTTTGAGAGTAACTTTCTGTAGTTTATAAGCCAGCTGGCCGATGGCTTTTTGTTATGGCAGCTGGAAAAAAGACGCAGATGGCCCCTTGCTGCCGGTGTCTGTTTCCTGCACATGCGCCTTGAGGCTCTTGGGAGACCTGGGGTGTGTATTCACAGTCGCCCCAGCAGACATCCTGCCCCTGGTGCAGTCTCAGCCTTCACATTTCCCCCAGTTGCCTTTTCCAAATCCAATAACATTCTGTGCGTCAGCGTTGCCAGGGCAGATGCAGCCAGGCCCAGGATAGAAACCTTTCTTCCACGCAGAAATGACTTTCAGGCAAGCAGGCCCGCTTCTCGGCCCGACAACAGGCCGTCTCACACAACTGAACATTTCAAAATGCCGTTTCCTAAAAATACCGAAGACGCTTGCAGAACCCACTTCGTATCACTTAGCTTTGCCCCGGTGGGTGGTATTTGCAGTAGCAGAAATTGCATTTATGCACGAAGCAGAAATGGAGACGACAGTCCTGAGAACGGCATGAGTTCTGGAGCTTGCCCAAATGCGCGAAGTGTCTGACATGGAGGCGGCGCATCGCAGTCAGAGAGTTCCAGGGCGTCTCTGTTGAAACCGTGAATTCTCATAGGTGGATTTACCAAGGTCAAACCCGCACTATCCCAATACCTCCTGTGGAAATTAAATGAAAAAAACAGCCTTTTGGGGGGCACTTTTCTACATACCGTCTACCTTGGTGACTTTTTTTTTTAACCTGTTTGCCTCTGAATGAATTAATTCTTTTCAATTTGGGGAGGTTATATGCGCTCATGCAGAAGCAGTTGAAAGGAGGACTTAACGATTTTGTGCATGGTTTGAAAGGACTCGGTCCATCTTGGGGTGGTGCGGGGGCTTAGTGGAACAGCTCCGTTCATAGCAAAGAGGGGGTGTCCAGGCTCAGCTGGATTTCCCTTTTTCCCCTTTTATTCCACCGGGGCTCCCAGCCTGTTGGGGATTGTGCCACTCACATTCAGAGTCTTTCTCTTGTGGTAAATTCTCTCTGGTTTGACCATCCCAGACACCCAGAGCTGTGCCTCGCCAAACTCCTAGGAGATTCCAAAGTGAAGTAAGCTAATGATTAGCCAGCCAAGCACTGAGGGGAAAGGCTGCTCCTTCCAGTGTTGGTTCTGTTTATTTGCACTGGGTATTAGACATAGCATACTATACTAACCTGCAGGTGCTAAGCCATGCTTTGTAGACAGTCACTTCACGGAAGCTTTCCTGGAATGGTTCTTTGGGAAAAGGTTTTGCAGGGCACCAAGGGGCGTTTTACCTCCCGGCCATGCAGACTGTGCAGTGAGTGGGCTGGGTCTTCTGTTGCACAGAACAGAACCCACCATCACTGCTGAGGTGGAGGTTTGTGAGGGATAAAGTGCACTCTCAGGATTATTGGAATGGTGAGAAAAGACACTGCGGTAAAGTCATTGGAGTAATGGCTAAAGTCATACCTCGGTCATTCTGCTAAGGAGGCTGCCGCTGCGCTCCTGCTGTTGCCTTTGACGACACTGGTGCTGCCATGCCTGGGCTGTGTGCCCTCTCTCCATGTCACTCAGCTCAGAATCTTGGTCACCTGTGACTGTATCTGATCTGTCTTCTCCAGTCTTACCATGAACCCCAGTGGCCAAGAACCCGCAAAGCATTAGCTTGGGTTTCCAGCTCATTCCATCCGAGCAGGCTCTTTAGGTCGGGCTGGCAATGGAGGTCAAAGAGTCAACCCAGAGCAGCTGCCACATACGAGACAGACTCAGGATAGTGTCAGGCTCAGGGGAGGGTGGAAGGGGGTAAAGGGACATGTTCTGGGTACATGAACACCAGGTTTCATGTGAATTTGAAGGTGTATGGCCCCTGGAGTCCAGTATGAGGCAGCTGGTGGAAGAGCTGGGACTGGGCTTCTGGACGTAGTGTGAAGACGCTAACCCACACACCTCCTCTCTAGCCCCAGGAAGCCTTCCATGCCTGCCACAGCCACTGCTCCTGGACTGTAGAGATGTCACCACCACCAGGAAGCCTTCAGTGGCCACCACAGCCAGTGCTCCTGGGCTGGCAGAGTTGTCACCACCTTCAGGGACTTCATCCCTATTCAGAGGTCCAGAGCAACTGTGGCACTTCCTCCTCCTCTGTTTCTCCATGCTTGGTAGTCTCCTGGACGACCCTGGCTCTGAGAAGCGATGGCTGCTTGCATTGTTGTCCGTGCCTGTCTTGTCTAACACAGGAGGCACAAGCTTAGACTGACTTCTATGTGAAGTTTGAAGAAAGCCATATCGTGAGTCTAGTATGTATGTATGTATGTATGTATGTATGTATGTATGTATGTATGTATTGGCTTTTTAAGACAGGGGTTTCTCTGTGTAGCCTTGTCTGTCCTAGACTCACTTTGTAGACCAGGCTGGCCTCAAACTCACAGAGATCCTCCAGCCTCTGCCTCTCAAGTGCTGGTGAGTCTAACTCTTATTTTCAGTTTTCTTTTGTCTTTTTAGTTACCATTGAAGAAACCACCAGGGTTTTAAAGGACTATGGAAACACTGAGGAGGCAAGCAGTAATGATGGGCTGGCTCTGATTTTCCCCCCGGCATTTGCATGTGTGTGTATAAACCATCCTGGAGGTTAGGTATAATTATTGTCAGTGTGCAGGGAGAAGCTGTGGTGGTTTGAATGAAAACAGCTCCTAGAGACTCATACGCTTGAAAGCTTGGTCCCCAGTCAGTGGAACGGTTTGGGAAGGATCAGGAGGCGTGTGTGGGGCCTTGCCACTTTGACCTTGAGCCCATGCCAAGCTCAGTCTCCCTCTCTTTCTGCCTGCTGTCTGTGGATCGTGAGGTAAAGCTCACAGCGACTGCTCAAGCACAGTGCCTGTCTGCTTGTCACCATGATGGTCGTGGACTGACACTCTCAAACTGTAGGCAAGGCCCAGTGAAAGATTATCTATGTGAGAGTCGCTTCGCTCATGGTGTCTCTTCACAGTAAGATAGAGAAATGTGTAGACAGTTGAAGTTTGGAGAATTAAACAACTTCTGTGGGATTGCACCGTAGCTCCTGAGTCCAGCCCTGGTCTTGTGACCTTAAAACATGACTTTCTTCCCTCACAAGCATCATTCCATTGGCATGACAGGGTCGTGTGAGATGGCTCAGCAGTTAATAAGAGCAGCGAAGATCCCTTGCTCCTCCATCGTGAGCCCCTCCCCCCAGTTCGGATGCCAGGACCTATGGCCTCTGACCCCCAAGTCCAGCCCCAAGGCTCTGACTCCCTCTTCTGGCTTCCAAGAGCCCCAGCACACGCACGTATATACTCATGCAGACACACATACATATAGCTTTTCTTTTTAATTTAAAGATACACACAACAATGGGAGGTTTGGAACTGGATGATCGGTACGTTTGTGGGTGTGGATGAGGATGTGTGAAAGGGCTCATGCAATTTAGTTAATTTGCATAAATAAACAAGTACAGTAATCTAAGTGCAGTACATGACAGGAGGCTACACTACATATTATTTTTTAAAAGTTTGTTATGACTATTACTATTGTATGTATGTGATGTGTGTATGTGTGTGTACATATGTGCCACTGTGTGAGTATGGAGGTCAGAAGGGAACTTTGTAAAGCTGGTTCTTTCTTTCTGCCATTCTATAGGTCCTGGGAATCAAACTCGGGATGCCAGGCTTGTGCTTCAAGTTCCTTTGCCTACTGAGTCATTTCACTGGTTCTAGATATTGCTCCCCCTCCCCTAAGACAGGGTCTCTCTATGTAGCCTTGGCTGTCCTAGACTCACTTTGTAGACCAGCCTGGCCTTGAACTCACAGCAATCCACCTGCCTCTGCCTCCCAAGTGCTAGGATTAAAGGCATACACACCACACCTGGCTTAGCTATTGCATTTTTATTGAGAATATACAAGCTGGAAACTTATCTTGTCGCTATCCTATTGTTAACCTTAACAAAGCAGGGGCAGAGGGAGTGCGCACACCACGAGGGACCACAATTGGCAAGACGTCAATAAGAGCGGGCACTGCAGGGTTCACACGTGACATCAGGTGACCTGAGGTGAACAGTTCCTGGCTTTGCCTCACCCTACACTGTCATTTCCATTTGTCATTGAAACAAAGAAGGCAATTGTGTGGCATGCCCGAGGTCCTTTACAAAGTCCACCAGGATCCAGCAGCTGTGTCTGGACTCTCCAGTCAGGGGCAGAGGATCCAGGAAAGGGGCTGAGGGTTGGAAGGTAAGTCTGAGCAGGCCTGGGGAGAGGCTGCTGGTGTTGAGGATCAGACACTGTGGGGGTCAGGGCCCTCTCATTCATGCAGCCTCCTGTCACCGTCCTTGGGAGCTTCTCCTAATGGTGATGTGTCTGTGAACCACCACTAACTAATATGGCCTGCGGAGCATCCTTTAGCGTTAGCGCCAGGTGCCAGCATCTGCAGGCAGAGGGAGGCAGCTGGCTCCCATCACTTTTTAGCCAGGGTCTTTCTAGCTCAGAGAGAAGACGCGGAAACCTCTGGGCTCAGCATTCCATACCTGTTTATTTCTGAGGCGTGGAAGGGTTCAAAACGTGCCACATGTCCCTGTGTCACATTCGGGAGAGGGAATGAAAATTAGCGTGAATGGGGAGTTTCACACTTCCCTGCAGCCTATTAACCAAGAAGTCGTTCCTTCTCAAGTCTTCAGTCCAATGGCTCTCTTAAATCTCTGTAGCCAGTGGTGGGCTTCCCTGTGTCACTGTCTTCTCTACCTGTCTGTGGGGAATCCTCCCCACCTTTGCTCTTTGTGTGTGACCTTGTGTGACCAGGAACTGAGCAGCTGTACCAGGATTTGCCCACCTCCTTCAGTGCAGGAAGGAAAGTCACGCTCAAGCCCTGGGCTCTGTGTGAAATGTTTCCTGGCCTTTGGGCACTGCCCCTCCCCCACATCTTCTCTCCACTTCCAGACAGGAGCCTCTGTTCTCTTTCAGGCTCTAGGAAGCTGCAGAATTGTTCCAAGCTTCGACCCAAGCTTCGACCCAAGCTTCGACCCAAGCTTCGAGCCAAGAGGCTCTTGGGTATGAGGCAGGACAGAAGTGCACGGTGCAGGGAGCCTGAAAGGTCAGGTCCTCTGGAGATGCTGGGTGGGATACTGTGAGGTATTTAAAGCACTGTATTTCAAGTCTGTGGCTGTCTCTGATGCTGAAGAGAGCAGCGCACACTAGGTTGGTTTTCCAGGGCTACAGGGATACTGACCACAAAGTGGGTGGCTCAGAGTCATGAAAATCTATTCTCTTGCAGTTGTGGGAGCTGGCAGACCTGAGTCCAGGTGTCGATGAGAGGTAGCTAAGGAGATACTAGCAGACTTGGACATTGGGCATGGATGCTGCCCTCATCATCAATAGTCTGTGAATGTGAGGGCTGGAACTGCTGACTCTAATTACTGCTTGGAAGAGTGAGCTGTGAGCCATGTGTGGCCCTGCTATGACATCCTGGAAGGTTACAGTGACGATATGAACATGGCTTCAGGTACTCTGATTCCTACAAGATTAACATAAAACAGGAGGCTTTTCTGATAAATATCAAAGACATATGCTGTCTACTCCTGTAGAAACCAATTCAAATGAGGCCTGTCAATCACGGACACAGGACAGGTCCCTCAGGAGAAGATGTTTACAACTGAGACTTAGAAACAGCATGGAATCTGCCTAAAGTATGGACCAGCACAATGACGCCCAGAGACGTTGTCCACTGTCTGTCTCTCTCTGTCTCTGTTTCTCTCTGTGTCTCTCTCTGTCTCTGTGTCTCTGTCTCTCCAGTTGAGAGGATGCAATAAACTCTACCTGTTCTTTATGCTGTCTTGTGTAACTCATCTGAAATCTTTTGGTGATGAGCATTAGGATCAGAAGCTGATGGGGGAATCTAGAATGCCATCCCAGGGACACTGGCATCCACTTTGCCTCTTTCTAACTGGAAATTAGTGTCGCTGGACATCCATGGGTTCTTTTAGTTTGCAGATACACCCTTCAGTCTCTTTTTCTGTGGCCATAGGCCCTTCTCTCTCTGAGTGGCTCCAAGCTCATCTTCCTCTTCTTTCTCTCAAAAGGAAACTAGTCCTGGGCTTGGAAAGATGGCTCAGCAGTGAGGAGCACTGGGCACTCCTGCAGAGGACCCAGGCTTGGTTCCTAACACCCACAGAATGGCTCACAACCACCTGTAACTTCCGTTCCAGAGGATCCAGTGCCTCTCTGTAGCCTTCACAGGCACCGGGCATATGCACAGTGCACAGACACGCATGCAGAACAAATACCCAAAACCATAAAGTCAAAGACACACATCTAAAAAACAAAAAGGACCCCCATACACCCTGCAGATCCTAACCCAGAAGAGGCTCAGTCAATCTAAGCACATCTGCAAAGGTGCTGTTTCCACACACGGTCACCCCCAGTGGCCCTGGGGCTAGGACTTAAGCATATGTTTTCTTGGAGGAAACACTGATTTCAGGAACAGTGGAAGTCCTTTATTACTATTAAGACACGTACAGGTGGCAATTTCAAATGCTGGAAATCATGGTGGAGTTTTTGAGTAAGTAATAGAAAACCAAAACCTATACGGTGAGTCTATATTGAGGTCAGGTACGAGTTGGGAGATGGATGAAGTAATTGAGATTAATACACTTTGTTTTGTGACCCCTGACGCGTAAGTGAAGCTCGCCTCCAAGAGCATGACCTCATGAACAAGCATCATACTTTTTTTTATGCAGGGAAGTAAATACAGCCTGGTGAAAAACATTCCTTCCGACTTGACCTTGAATAGAAAAACAAAACAACAGGACGAACACTGTCATGGCAGTGGTGAACAGCAGGTCCTGCACCTGCACTTGTTTACGATGCTGAGCAAAGGCTCTCCCACCTATCCTTCGGCCACCTATTCAGCTTCCTCAAGAGCTGGATAATTAAACTGTAAGGCACATCGGACTAATACATAAACCGTTTTCCAGTTTAAACTGTTTGTTTCATGATTTCCCTTTAGGGCACTCATTTCTAATTTCTTCCTTCAATGGAGATTCATATTTCTTGTCTCAGATCTTTTTATTTGAGAGAGAGAGAGAGAGAGAGAGAGAGAGAGAGAGAGAGAGAGAGAGAGAAAGTTGAAGCACATTGTTTATACAAATGGACAGCATTCCTTTCTTATGGGTGTGTGTGTGTGTGTGTTGTGTTCGCATGCACGCACACTTACATGCACATGTAAGTATAGGGCCCTAGGGGCCAGAAGGGGACATCAGAAGCCCTGGAGCTGGAGTTCTGAGACACTTGATGTGGGTGCTGGGAAACAAACTTGGGGCCTCTAGAAGAGCAGCGAGTGCTCCCAGCCACTGGGCTCATCTCCATCCTTAGACAGTGTTCTTTCTTGAAAGAGGACCATCAAAAGTAGAAGATATATTTTGAAGCCAGTGGTTAGACTCAATAGATGGACCACATGCTGGCTACAGGGAACAAGAGGGGATGGGAGTGAGCCAGGCTTTGGGCTCACAGAAAGGGGGTGCTAGATGGATGGATGAGCAGTAATGGGGGGACTAAAGCTGCCCTACTAGAAATGAAGGCAATAGGAGAAATCAACTGGAACAGAAGCTTATTGAATAAATATTGATCTTAATCCCCACCCCTCACCCCCCAAAAAGCCCACAGAGGTGGACAAACAAATGTGGAGGTGGAAGGGAGTCATCCTGGGATACCAGTACAAGAGGCCTCTTCATGGGTAAGATTTGAGCTCACAGGACATGGAGGGGTGAAAGAGACCACATGCAGGACAAAAGGAGTTGGCTGAACACAGAACACTGGGCGCTGTCTATATTTAAGGGTGCTGTATACAATGGTCTGAACGTGTGAAAACCCCAAGATTCATATATGGAAACCCAGAGTGAACATGTTAGGGTGTAAGGCTTTGGGAGGATGGTCAAGAAATGAAAGTGGAGCCCTTACAAGAATAAATTAATAAAGGAGAAAAAAAAGAATAAAAAAAAGAAAAAGAAAGAAAGAAAGTGGAGCCCTTACAAGTGAAATCACCAACATAGCTCTTTCGGTCATGTGACCTAGAGAAGTGTTCATACCAGAACCTGGCCATCCTGGCACCGGGTCCCAGGCTAAGAAAGGACTTTCTGTTGTAAACAGTCCTCCCAGCCTATTTTAACTTGTTACACCAGCCGCCCTAGTCTGTTTTCTGACACTATCACACATTACCAAAGATAAGGTCATTTATAAACAATAGAATTTCATTTGTCTCATAGTTCTGGGGCTGGGAGGTCCAGGCTCAAGGGATCATATCTACTGAGGGTTGTTTTGCTGGGTTTGAACTTTGCACAAGGCATCTTGGAAGAAGCGAAGAGAAAGGCAAAGACTATTACCAATCTTGGGAAGAAATTTGTGTAGCATAACCTTAAGGTTTTTGTTTTGTTTTTAATGGATTTATTTTTATTTTATGTGCATTGATTTTTTGTTTGTTTGTTTGTTTGTTTTTTGCCTACAACTATGAGTGTGTGAAGTATCAACTTTTGGAGTTACAGACAGTTGTGAGCTGCCATGTGGATACTGGGAATTGAACCCAGGTCCTCTAGAACAGCAGTCAGTGCTCTTAAGCACTGAGCCATCTCTCCAGCACATACCTTAAGGTTTTTAAGAATCAGCCCTGTGTTTCAATTCAGTGTCTGCTACATTTGTTCTGTGGTACCGGTTGGGAGCTGCCACCTGTAACTGTGTTTTCATGCTGGTTCTACAGAGTCAAATCAGAACCAGCAGGCTATTCCTGAGCCTAGGGCAAGCTAAGCACAGGATGTGAGCAGGACAAGAGAGGAAGGGGGCTGGGCAGGCATGGAGGCCAGAAGATCTGCTCCAGGATGCCAAAACGCCAGAACGCCAGAACGAAGGCAACCGTAACCCAGAATGAGCCACGATGAGTTGATGTGTAACCGCGCCTGGGCTCCAGCCTACCATGTCCCTGCTGGCAGCTCATGACATTCCTCAGGAGGGTGGCATCTGCGCTGTGCCCAGAGGTCAGACCAGGGAGGCGAGCACCGTGGAAGGACGCTCAGCTCAGTCACCTGCTGCTCTTGGACGTTCCAGTCTGTGCTTGCCTCATAATCCTGGCCCGCTCTATCTGTTAATGGAGTCATCTGATAATATTAGTTGACTGCCACGCACTGCTCCAGATCCACGGAACTGTACACTCAGAAATGGCTAAAATGGTTCTGGAGATAAGACTCAGCTGGTGAGAACACTCACTGCTCTTGCAGAGAGCCAGCGTTCAGTCCCCAGCACCCAATCTTGATGGCTCACAGTCCCCCATAACTCCAGCTTTGGGAGAGCTGATGCCTCTACTGGGTACCTACATGCACTGGCACATACACACAGGCATAAAAAAAATTAAAGTTGTTTCCTTTACTTTCTGAGATTAATATAATTAGATCCCTTCCCCTTCGCTCTCCTCCTTTTTGCTCATATGTCCTCTAGCACATCCATAGTCTCAGGCAACTAAGGGTGGCTGAGTACAAGAGAAACGCTCTTCCTTAGGGAAGACCAACACCAAATGAGCAGCCCTGACAACAGAGACAGCTAGCATTATACAGCTCGTGCTTGCTGTATTTATGCACTTCCGCATGCTTAGGTCAGAGGTAGTTAGCATTAGCCTACGGCACTGAGCACCTACAATCTCAACACTCATGAGGCCTCGGACAGCCTAGGCTACATGGGAAGACCTACCTTAAAAAAGAGAAAAGATAGGGAAAAAGAAAAGAGGAATGAAAGAAAAGGCTCAGAAGTCAAATCCACACTGTATGTATTTTACTATGATTTCAAGAAAAATGGAAATGTACAAAGCTCTTTTTTTGAATTACCAGGGTGTACCCACTTCTGCCCAGCACTGGATTTCCTTAACACATAAAGGTGTTTTTACAAAAGACTGTTTTTGAGCATTGCAAGCAGCCCAAGAACTCACTCCCCCAGTGTAGACTGGAAAAGGACAGAACAGGTGTATCTGGTGCAGAAGAGCAAGGCAAGTTATGAACACACCAGGCTGAGGCTGGGAGCTGAGGCTGGGAGAGTGGGAGTTAGCACCAACTAACTCTCTTCAGTGGACGTCTAAAGTCTCCAACCCTCATGTCATTGCTGAAGCTCACCGCTATTGTGACCTACTGCAGTTACTTCTTATTCTTCGGAGCCTCTGCAGAGGTCTGGAGCAGCTCATGTGAGGCCTGGGTGAACTTGGGGACTAGAGCACACGCCCTAGGGAAAGGTTGGATCTCATCTCACAGTCAGTCCGTCAAGGCTCTCGATGAAAGCCTCTGTGAGGGTAGGAATGCTCTCCAGCCTTACTAGTCAGTATGGTAGCTAGTGAGAACAAATAATTGAATTTGGAATTTACTTAAATCTCCATTGGAAAAGCCAATGGCTATCATTTTGGACAGAGACTAGACCCAGAGAGGGTATGCCAGAGCAGCACCTGCCTTCTGGAAAGGGCTAGAGACTTCCACATGGCTTTACTTTACCTGTTCCTTCTCCTGCAGGGCGTCCTGCCAGCCTTTTAGAAACAGTGCAAGGTTGTTGATGTGGGGTAGAGGCGGGGCAGGGGCAGCAGGGGTTGGGCAGTCGTTTGAAAGCAGGTTCCCCAGGAGGACCAAGCCCTTCAGAACAAAAAAGGAGAGCTAGTTCTCAATCAACGTCCCCATCTCAGTGGGGGCACTCTGCGTGTGAAGGAGACAACACACCGTGGTCTTTGGAGGTCTCCAGACCCCAGAGTTAGCACTTCCTCTGGAACTGGGCTTGGGAAGGGACTGAACTAAAGAAGAAGGAAAACGCTGCTTCCAGCTTCTTGTTCCTTCCAAGGACATTTTTCTTGTGCCTATAAAAACACAGAAAACACCAGACCAGAGCACCAGCCTATGGAATGCCAACTCCACTAACAGAGACCTCACCTGGTGGCTCTTGAGGCGTAAGGAAGAAGCTGTGTCTCCCCCATCCAGATTTAGTCATCCTAAGTGGTATTCAGCTCCCCTTCTTTCCTTCACCCCCACACCCCGCCCCCCAATTCTGGAACATGAGAAGGGATCTGATTTCCTGGCCAGCCATGCCAGGCCTCATATGAATTGCTTAGAACAAACATAGCCCTGAAAGAGCTACAAGTATAGACAGGAACACAGGATGCAGTTCCCGCTTGGCACTTGAATCCGGTCCTTAGAATGTATGTATAAATCATCTTGTGTCCTTAAGATAATTCGTGGCTTACATTTTAAATAGAACACTGAAGAGACTATGGATTTAAAAAGAAGCATGTGTATGTGTACATATGTTACATGTACATATATACATATTTTGACTTACATATTTTATAAAGCACACATGTATGAGCCAGACAATATGGAAATAGAAATTCAATTCAGCACAAATAAAGACTTTCTGCCATTCTTCCTCTACAGAAAGTAACCCATACTGTGTTTTCTTGGTTTTGTCTATAGCACTGAAACCTCAGCTATTTGGGAGGTTGAAGCCGGAAAGTTACAGGTCCCAGGCCTGTCTGGGCTACAGGGTGAATGCCAGGCCAATCTGGACAATTCAGTGAGGCCTTGTCTGAAAATAAAGACTGAAATGAGGGCTGGCGACAGCTCAGGGGTGTTTCTTTATCATGTGGAAGGTTCTAGGTTTAATTTCCATTCTGGAAAAACCAAGCGAGAAACAATAAGAAGAAAAAAGAAATGAAGTTACTAATCTAAATATTTAGGTTCATGGGCATGTATCATCCCATCTATAAAAACACACAAGCATAAAGACTGGCTTTTTCATAAAGCATGCTGGAGGTTTTTCCATTCAGCATGCGCAAACGGGCCTCCTCTTTGCCCTAAATGCCTTATACTCATCCTATGATATGATACACTGAAGTGTGTCCCCTTTAAAAATGACACAGCTCTACCACTTCAGGCTATGACTACCTGGAGACAACGTATTTACGCAGGGAAGCAAGTTACAGTGAGGTCAGTGTGAAGGACCGTTAGCCCAAAAGATGGCCTCATATAAAACAAAAGGAATTGGGTGCAGTGAGAGACATACACACAAGATAATACCAGAGTCTGGGGCAGAAGAAATGCATTTACAGGTCAAGAGGAAACATTGAAAGAAATCAGTTCATCTGGCACTGTGAACTTGGATTTGCACAGGGCTAAGTTATGTTACACAGTCCACGGCCTTTGTTGTGACGGCCCGAGCAGACCAAAGCAAACAGCATGTTGTAATTCATTTCACCAATCCCTTTGATTTCAAGAGCACTTTAATGCATTATAATAACTAATTAAAATTACTCCTTCCACTGAGTTCTTTTCTGGATGGTTAAGCTTATCTATGTGGTTTCCAGATTGGATGATCTGTGTTTTTGACACATCAGGCTTGTGAAGTGGCCCACGCTGGCTGGCAGGCAGGCAGGTGACAGTGGTCATCTAGACTCCCCACGGCACAGTGAGCCTGGGTGGCACGAGAGTCAGGTGCCACTGTCGATCATCTCTGGGCTGCAAGTGAAGTTCTACTAGGGTTAGCTTGATGCAAATTAACTTCACAGGAATGTGTCACAGGATTTGAACAGAGTCGAGAATACCTGGACAAGGGACCCAGACACCACCGGGCAGCTCCGCCTCTGCCTCCAGGCCTGCCCCTCTCTGAGTACTTGATCAATTATTCTCTTTCAGAGGCCAGCTTCCTCTTGCTGGAGAAGGCCTCTGATGAGCTCTGCTTGGACCTACCCTAACACACCCTGATCCCTGCCTCATGGCAGCTCTGAGAATCATTTAGATCATGGAAATGGGTTACTATTGAGATTCAGGAGGGGGTCTGTCGTTGTAGAAGATGGTGGCCTACCTGAGACTCCTACTTGTTCATGATGAGAATGTTCTGGAAGTGTGGAGAGATAAATGCTGGGTCCCCTGGAGAAAACCTAAGATTTCACAGGTGCCCACAGTTCAGGCCTTTTCTCTGGACCACAGAGAAGACACCATACCCAAGCAGAGATGCTTTCAATAGGTGAAAGCCATCCCACAGGCTGCATCCAGGAACAGTGACAGCATTGTCAAAACACGACTGGGTTCCATCTTCTTGAAAGGTGTGCAACAGCAATGGCAGCAGCCACCACCAAGAGTTTGCCAAGAGACATACCAGTTAGGAGAGGTTGCTGGCACACAGCTCACAGAACGACCCAACTAGCACTTAAGGTTATTGAGAAAATACCTTTGGTCACGTGCATTCCAGGATGTTTCTGTACTTGAAATTAATCATCTTTACCCAGCCCAGAGCCCGCTTAATTATGGTCCCCTCCCATGTTGCCTCTTAAGACTTGACCTCCTTTTTTTGATGCGATTCAAATGCAGCAATATATCAACTTGGTTTTATTTTTTGGAAGGAATCTTCCTGGAGGCGAAGAGCTTGGGATGGAGCAAGGGGCTAAGCTGTGTGGAGAGCCTTCAGAATACCTTTGATACCTGGGGAAATGCCATTCATCTGTGAGAACGTAAGAGCATCCATCCCAGCCATATGCTCAGCTTGCAAACCAAAGCAGACACTCAGCAAATAGGTTCCTGGTACTCAGGTGAGATCATAACAGCCACTCACCCTTGATGCATGCGTTTGGAGCTAAGCATTGGTGTTCATGCTCTGTTCTGAGGTCCTAGCAGGGAGGTACCTGATGCAAGCTTTGGTTTTCCAAATCACAGCATCCTTGCTGGCCTTGTATTGCATTAGGAAAGTCAACAGTAGTGGGAGATATGGTCTCTGGGGAACCACATTCAGGTGAGGCTTGGATCGTCACTTGTGCCATGGAAATATATTTCAGAATGAGCCAATGTGAAGTAAAATCATGCTTATTAGGAAAGAGACATATGTGCATGCTTCAAAGTCAAGTGTAGGCATTCACACACACACACACACACACACACACACACACACACACACACACACACAGGGGGAGAGAAAGAGAGAGAGAGAGAGAGAGAGAGAGAGAGAGAGAGAGAGAGAGAGAGAGAGAGAGAGAGAGGGAGCTTTAAGTATCTCTAGCCCTATGTGTTACATCATTCAAAGATCATAACTTATATCAGATTTATATATTAAGCAAAGTTTAAAAGTTAAGTAAAACTTATTAAAAAGTTTAAAACAGACTGATTTATTCTCTTAAAGCATTTTCTTTGGTGAATGAAATTGCAATGTGGTTTGTTATGAGGTGTACTCTTTAGATTTATGATGAGATGGGAGTGCAGAAAGAGTTAAACACAAAGACCTTTTTAAAAATTCTTTATTGCATTGTGTCACATGCCCGTGCCAGAGATTAATATTAGATATCCCTTTCTATTGATTTCTGTCATCTATTTTTTGAGGCAGGTTTCCCATTTAACACAGAGCTTGCTGACTTGACTAGACTGGTGAGCCAGTGAGCACTGGGATTCTTCTGTCTCTGCCTCCCTAGTGCTGGGTTTATAGCTACTCACTGTGTGTCCATCTTTCTGGATCTCCGGGGAATTGAACACAGGTCTTCATGCTTGCCTGGCCATCTCCCTAGACCCTACTTTTTTTTTTAATAAATAGGAGCGATAAACAATTCAGGTGCACCATGGCTGACATCTGTAAATTCTATCACTTGGGTGGGTGGGTGGGGGCAGGACAACAGAGAGCTGTAGGCTATCCTGGGCTACATAGCACAGACTCTATCTCAAAACCACAAAGAAGGGGCATGCATGATATTTGCAACAGTCAGATCTAAATTTTTCCCTGTTAGGGATTTGAAATAAACCACATTGGTCAACTAACTGAACCATGAGTCAGATTATCAAATCAGAGAAACAGCAGCCTCTGCTGAGTCATTGTTAGAGCCACAAACCACAGAGACCTGGGCACCACATCCCACAGACCCTCAGTTCTTCTTTCCTCTGCCCTCCTTGATGGAGGTCACTCTCCTCTAATCCTGCCTTTTCAAGGCTGTTCACAGAGCTGGCTTTCTCTATTTCTAAGGTCCTTTAATTGTACCATTTATCATATATGAGTGGCTGTTGATATAAAGAAAAAAATCCCAAACATTTGATTTTACCAATAAAGACCCAGGAGCCAGATGCAGGGGTGAAAGCCTGCTAGTGCAGAAAGGCAGAGAAAGCACGCAGCTGACCTTCCTACTCAGCCAATGTACCAGAAGGGAAAAGTCCTTTCTCCTTTTCCACGCTGTCTTAAAACCCCTCTAACTCAATGTCTCTCCTTTCTGTTTACTTATGTCCACTCCCTTTTGGTTGCTTGCTCTGTCTCTTGACCTATGGTTGACTTTATTTAGCTCTTGGATTAAAGGTGTGTACTAGGACTGAGCCACACCACAACAAGAAACAGGTTTTTCCAGCTCACAATCTAAGGGTTCATAATGGGATCAAATATCATGCAACAAGTGACTATTTTAAAGATGCTGGAATACAGAGGAGAAGTACTTTGGGGTAGATTGATGAAGAAAGGTCCCTTTGCAGACAGATCAAGAGCTGTAATGGGACAGTTGCGGGAAGATGGAGGCCCAGGAAGGGGACAGAAGGATGATGGTGGGAATTACTTCAGCAGGGAGGTCAAAGTAAGGGAGGTTAGTAGGAGCTAGCTCAGAGAAGCAGGCAAAGCTGCCACTGTGGGCTCTGTAGACCCTGGTTTTACTCATGTATTTTATTCCGAAAGCTAAGGAATTGACTTTGCAGGGTTTTAAAATTATACTAAAAAAATAAGTGTAACAAATATTTGAACAGCTTAAACAGTTTTTTGATGCATAGTTGAGTGACCTTAAGCACATCTACAGTGACACATGGCCACCACCGCCATCGAGCTCTATAACTATTTTGCTCTTTCCAAACTGAAGCTGTCCCTATCAAACCTCGGCTTCCTGTTCTCCTTTCCCTCAGTCCATGGAGCCACCATTCTGCTTCCTGTCTCTGCAATGTAGATGATTCTAGACACTGCATCTAAGTATCACACATCTTTTTGAGGTTGGCTTCTTTCACTTAACCTGTGTCTTCAAGGTTCGTCTATGCTGTAATGTGTGTTTGAATTTCCTTCCATTCTTATGCTGTTTCCTATGCTGTGTGTTTGCAATTCACCCATGGGTGAATCATACAACTGTGTGCATGTGCCAAGTTGGCTGCTACTGCTGTTTTTGAGATAGGATCACACTATGTACCTCAGGCCAGCCTGAAAGTTGCTACATAATCTAAGATGGTATCAAACTCTCTTCTACCCCAGGCTCCTCAGTGTAGAGATGCTAGGCCTCTGGCACCTGGCCAGCTTGTTCACTCCCTTGTTGATGGACTCTTGGCTGGTCCCCTCCCTTGGGCTGTGGTTAACATGATGAACATAATTGTTTGAGGCCTTGATTTTAGGTTTTTGGGATAATTTAGAAATGTAATTTCTAGACATATAGTCAGTCTAGTTTTAGTTGTTTGAGAAAATGTCACACTGTTTCCATAGTGACCTGTCACCTTATATTTATACAACTGTGCACAGGGGTCCAGATTCTCTGTGGCTTCTAAATATCTGATACTTTATTTTTTTATAAAGATGTATTTCTTTTTATTTGTGTGTATGCATGTGTGACTATTCTCCTCCATGGCTTCTCCTTCAGTTCCGGCCTCTAGGTTGCTGCCTTGAGTTCTTGCCTTGTTTTTCCTCAATGGACTTCCCTTACCAAGTTGCTTTTGGTCATGGTGTTTCATCAGAGCACTAGAAAGTCTAACACAGCCTTATGAGTTTATGTACACACCACATGCATGCAAGTGTCCTTAGAAGAAAGCATCAGAGACCCTGGAACTGTAGTTAAAAGAGTCCTGTGCTGATGGATGTCAGTACAGGTAACCAAATTCCAGCCCTCCACAATAAGACATCTCTTCAGTTTCTTCTTCTTCTCCTTCTCTTCCTCCTCCTCCTTCTTCTTCTTTTCCTCCTCCTCCTTCTTCTTTTCCTTCTTCCTCTTCTTCCTCCTCCTCCTCCTCGTTCTTCCTGTTCTATGATACTAGCCATTCTGGAGGGCCCCTTTGGAGAGTCATTATTGCTGTTGTGTGGTTTGGAAGGATTCTTCCGGCTGCTGTATGGAGAATGACATGCAGGGTAGGATGCCTAGGGTCAAATAGGAAATAGAGAGATCTCTACAGTGGATACTGGGCACAGTGTGTGAAGAGACTTCAACAAATCATGTGCCATCTGTGTTGAGAGGCATGAGTGTAGTATCTCTGGGCCTGTGAGGATGCTGTCCCACAGAGGGCAGGGTTGCGTGGTCCTGGAGGGGGGAATTTGTGAGTTGAATGTGAGACTGACAGCCTTGATGTAAGAGGATGTAACAGTCGGTAGAAATGGAAGGGAGGGCACTACTGATGAGGAGAATGAGGTGGTATCAAAAAGTCAAGCTTACGGCATGTCCTATGGAAGCTGTGGGGGAGCTGGAGGAGCACGGTAGACAAGGTAAAGTCAGGCTCCACGAGAGGATGGCTTCTTGTTCCTGGAAGATACTGTGAGAAGAACAGTGGGAAGGCACTGGGATGGGTAGGGGGAAGAGGAGGACTAAGAGACTCTATAAATTACCCAAGCAGGTGTCCACTTAACAGACTCATAAGCTTAGGCTCTCCCATCCCAAAGGGCTAAAGCTGCTGCTTTGTCTTCTTCCCAAGCTTGGTACCATGTCTTTCCCAGTTGTTCAGTTCTTTGTCCATGCCAAGGACTGGAGTTGGGCACAGCCCTAGGTGACCACTAGCTATGTCTAAGAAGCTAGGGCCACGGAGGCTGTGGGCATCATCAGCTGCCCAGGCTGTGCCCATGCTCTGCCGCTCCCCAGCTTCCACACTCCAGCCTGGGGAGACTGGCCCTAGGACCTCTCAGTCTGCAGGGAACAGCCACCTGCATGGAGATGAACAAAAAGAAGCACAGTGGAGGGCCCAGGGCGGGCTCAGCCTTCACAGCAGGAGCCCTGGGGAGGCAGATGGAACCAACAGATTGGTGGTAACTGTGGGTGTGCAAGACACACAAGAGACAAGGAGGGCAGAGGTCCCTGAGAAGGCAGTTGCTTCCCCAGACCCTGCAGGGGTGAGGCTGGGTCGGGGACAGAAGTGTCACGTCACTAGATAACAGGAAGAGGTGGTGTCAGAAAACCCAAGCTTAGAGCATGTCACATGCAGTCTGCTAAATGGACACCTGCTTGGGTATTTTATAGGGGGCCCCTTGGGCCTCCTCTTCCCCCTATTGGCTGCCTACCCCAGCGCCTACATTTTTTCTCACAGTATCTTCCAGGAAGAAGAAGAAGCAGTCCTCTCATGGAGCCTGCCTTTACTTTCTTTGTCTACTGTGTTCCTCTAGCTCCCCACCCCCAGCATACAGCAGCCCCATTATCTATTCATTTTGCGGGTTTCTGACGTTTTATTAAACAGCAAATAGTAGAAAGAAGAAGAAAACAAGGGCAGGAGAGAAGGGAAGGGGAGGCAAGAAATGAAGAGGGGAGGAATGGAAGAGGGTGGGGGGGAAGGGGAGAAGGAGGGAAGGAAGGAAGGAAGGAAGGAAGGAGGGACGGAAGGAAGGTGAAGAAGCTATTCACTGTTCTCTGAGCTCTGGGACAGACATGGGAGAAGTGAGCTAGACATAGCTCTCCCCACCTTGAGCTTGGGGAGGTCTGAAATTTTGGTTCCAGCAATGTCTCTGGGTGGGAGTGCAAGTAAGCCATTTCCCAATGGTCTATTGGGGAAAAGGTCAACCTGAAAGAAAGGGGAAGCTGGGAACTCAGAATCCTCAGGGCTGCGGAGGAGCTGAGAACTGGACTCTTGAGAGGTCGAGGGCAAGGGAGGCAGGCTGGGCTCCTCCAAGCCTAGTCAGGAAGGCTGGACTCAGAATCAGCCCGGCCAGGGGTGCTGCCAAAGGCAGGTGCTTCAGGCAGACTAGTTTGGGGAAGGTGATTACTTAGTGTTTAGAAGTTATGAAAAGTGTGTGTGTGTGTGTGTGTGTGTGTGTGTGTGTGTGTGTGTGTGTGTGTGTGTTTTCCAGGCTACAGGAATGGGATTCATTTTCTCCTGCCTCGGCTTCCAGAGTGGTAGGATCAGAGGCCAGTGCCATCTTTGTCCTCACATTTAAAGTGGAATTTCTTAGTCCTGACATATATGGTGTGGACTCTCACAGAAGGAAACACCATCATTGTTGGTTTTGACTGATTTAAGAATACTCCCTTGCACGTGGGTTAGTATTGTTTCCTTGCCTTCCTGGCTGCGTTCCTGGAACACCTTATCTGGGGAAAGGCTTACTGATGGACTTATAATTTCTTTTCACCTATTTAACTTAAGAATTCTTTACTTAAGATAATGACATTAACACTTGAGAAGTATGGACAGGCTCTGGCTAGAGGGCAGGGAGCATCATGGGAAGTCCGCTGATGACAATCTACTAATACCCATGACCCACATCTTGAAGGAGGCATGCCGTCACGATGGTTCGCATAGCTATACCCCGTCATAGAACTACTACTGGGTGCCATGGTCCACATCTTACCCTAGAAGTAGAGCCTATCAACCCTTCTTCCCTCATTGAATGAGTTATGAACATCCTTAGTTCTTAACAGTGGTCTCTTGGTTTCAATATTGTACAACTACAAGGAAAAAAAGTCAAGGCATTCAAGCCTTCAAACACATTTCCTCTCCTGGCTCTGACTCAATAAGTGCCAACTGAGGCCAACTGGGGCCAGCAGAGGGGTGTGGACTGATTTCTCCTGGGTATCTGTCCTGTCAGACTTTGCACACTGAAAGGCTGTGTGGAGACTAAGCAATGTCTGCCTCTATGTGGTCATGTTTTGTGACATACAGATATGCAGGAAAGGTGGCTGAATAGGATGGCTGTCAGGAAGAAAGGAGGAACCTAGGGCAGGAGAGGGGGACAGTGAGCCAGGCTGATCAACCTGAGAGGGACTGACTGACCCAGGGGAAGAGTGAAAAGCCGGGAGATGAGCTTGGGGGGGGGTGGGGGGAGGGGTAAGGGAGAGAAGAAGGATGGGAAGATTGGAGGGGACACAGGATAGATTCTAGGGCATTCCATGTCACCCTTGGAGGAATGTGGATACTTCCCAAGTAAGTGGTTGCTAGACTTGTGAGTTTCAAAGATGGTTGGTTGGTTGGTTGGTTGGTTGGTTGGTTGGTTGGTTGGTTGGTTGGTTGGTTGGTTGGATCTCCCCCAGAGTTCGTGCTTTGGAGACAAGTGTTGAGGGAAGAGCTTTAGGACTGAGTTTGTCTGGGGAGGTGGCTCAGTGGATAAAGAGGGGTTAGACCTCCAGAACCCACGCACAAGGCCAGGCATGGCAGCAGGTGTCTGTGACCCTAGTGCCAGGGGGTAGAGGCCAGGGAAGGCTCCTAGGAGATTTGCCCAGCCAGTAGCCTAGCCAAATTGGCAAACTCGAGGTTCAGTGAGATGTTGTGTCTCAAAAGATAAGGTGGTGTGTGACTGTGGAAGACAGTTGACTTCAGTGTCTGCCTTCATACACATGGACAGGCATGCTCACTTGAACACACTCGTGTATACAACAGAGTTGAAAGAGTGAGAGTGAGAGCGACAGAGCAAGAAAGAAAGAGAGTGGCTTGGGCCATGATGGCAGAGCCCTTCTCTATTCTGGAAATTAGTTTGTTTTAAAAGTCAGTTAAGCCCCCTTTGAGCTTCCATTCTCTCACTTTGACCTTCTGTCAGATCACACGGGACCCTCAGCCTTAGACTTTATGTATGGAAGAAAGTTTTGTTTCACCTGCCTGGCTCCCAAGGCTGCGGCCACTGTGGACATTGTTCAGCCTCTTTGGAGAACTGGATACATGGCCCGTCGTGTCCTTGGCCTTGTTCTTTCTATCCAGAGCAGGCCCCTCCTGCCCTGTACCCCAACTTCTAACTCTCCTGTGCTTTTCTTTCGTGTCATTTATCAAAGTTTATGGGTGAAGGTTCCCAAAGCATGGCCACATTTGGAGTGCTGGTGGAAGGACTCACAGAGCTTACCGTGTAGTTGTGTTCAAAGCTAAGATTCATGGCAGAGACGCAGGAAAGCTATCTTGCTATATACCAGAGAGGAAGAAGCCGAGTCTGGGGGACCCACACTGGGCTTCCTGATGAGCTCTCCTTCCACAGTGCTTGCATGCCCAGCACTGAACACACAGCTGCATACATTCAGAAATTTAGACTCACCAAGACAGGAAAATGTTTTCTTCAAGGTTGCCAAAACATTATGAATGCAACATTAGTATAATTTCTGGTTCTCCTTGCTCTGTGTAGTTTATTTGATATATGTATAATAATATAAATGTATATGTAAAAAATTAATTTAAAGAAAAAGAAAACACAGCTGCAGGCGTGACTCTTCTCCCCAGAGAAGCCCATTAGAGACCCAGTGTCATGTTATGAATTGGTGGCCTAGGCACATTTGCCTGATGCTTACCTAGATACCCACCCTAAATGACATCACTCCTTAGATATCCCCCCTAGACATCCTCCTCTAGACATCCTCCCTAGACACTGCCCCTAGACACTCCCCCTAGACATCCCCTCCTTAAACATCCCCCCCTAGAAGACATCCCTCCAAGCCTGGCCAGGACAGGAGGTCAGCATTAACCTCACTGTTTGCACAGTCTGGGCACAGGCAGGTGTTACACCCAGTTAACTGTTAACTGTTGATTGAGTCCCTCTATGTTAAAGGGCCTGACAAACAGTAGGCATGCCTAGTTGAACCCTGGGCTACTCCTTTTGAGTTGAATTGTGTGATTTGGACAAGCTCCGTTACCTCTCTTGGCCTCATTTCTCTCTCTCTAATAAGTGAGATAAATTCATACTGTTGACTGGATTTAGACTCTCCTAGGAGACAGGATTGTAATTGTGTTCATGAGGGACTGTCTAGATTAGCTTAAGTGGGGTGGAACAACCCACCTTAGCTGTGTAGCACTGTTCCATGGGACAGGGTTGGATTAGATCTAAAGAAAGTGCAGTGCCAGCACCCATCTCTCTGCTTTCCGGGTGCGGGTGTCATGTGACCAGCCAATCCCAGATTTTCCTACCATGACTTCCACGTCATGATGGTCGGTAACCTTGAGCTACAAGCCAAAATAAATCCTTCTTTCCCTAAGATGCCTTCTCGGGGTGATTTGTCACATCAATAGATAAGCCATGACTAAAATGTGCTAACAAAGAATCGTTGTACTTGCTGTACACGTTATTTGTTCAGTTGATACATAGAGCGCTTATTCTTGGTGGATGAGGAAAGTAAAGAAGGAAACACTGGAAGTCATTGGTCTGGGTGGCTGGGAACAAAGGCATTCTTGGAGATACAATTGTTGGGTTCAGGACAACAGTGGCATGGATGAAGCTGGACCAGTCTTCCATAAATCTTGTTGATGACCGCTGGATATCTAGTCATGAGTCAACCACAAAATTTCTTAGTCTCAGTTTTGAAAAGAGTCTAGGAGTAGGCTCAGGCTACCTTCCTCAAGTGTGTGCAAGGGACTTAATTTTTGCCTGCTCTGTGGACCTACCTACCTTCTTCTAGGGGTGGCTACCCAACCCAGGCCCTGCTACTCAAGAGACCCTGCTGAGTTCTGTGAGCCCCAATGTTGGCTTTGTTGGTGGGAGTGTACCAGTTAACTGCAGAACAGCTTAGAATTAGACAGAGGACTCTGAGTTGAAGGGAGGGGCTAGACTTTGAGGATAAAGTCTCATAGATGTTTGATATTAGTTCCTTATATGTAACTATAACATACTATCTGAGGCTGTGAGATTTGTCACAAAAAAGGTTTGACTCAGTCCACTGCTCTGCAGGGTTGGGAATACAATGCTGGCAGTGGCGTGGCTATGCTGAGACCCACGGATAGAGGCCTCACAGTGACATGGTGAGTGGCTTGGCTGTGCTGAGACCCATGGATAGAGGCCTCACAGTGACATGGTGAGTGGCGTGGCTGTGCTGAGACCCATGGATAGAGGCCTCACAGTGACATGGTGAGTGGGAGATAAGTGAGCAAGGAAAGGTTTGCTCTTTTTATAGCAATCACCTCTCACCAAAAGCAAACCCACATTAAGAGGCCAGCATTCATCTGTCATGAGGGGCCCCCATGGCCTAGTTTCTTTCTATTAGACCCATTTTTAGGGGTTCTACCATCTTTCCCACAGTGTGACTAGCGCCCCCAACACATGAACCCTGAGGGGCAAGCCAGACCTCAGCAGGCTGTGGCATTCAGGGTATGTACGCTGAGAGACTCCAGTCGGGAGGAGTGCTGGATGTCCCTGAGGGCGTGGGAGTGATCTGGGGACAGAAGGGAGACTTAGCAAGTCATGGTGGTAAGATACAAAAATTCTGGCGATTCTGGCAAGTAGGGGAGGGGAGGGCATAGAGGATTGCAAAGGCCAAGACGCAGCATGGATTCTACAGGTGCAGGCAATCCAAGCCAGTCATTTGGTTTGAGCTCAGGTCTCCAGCCCTTGGGCTTGTGTAGTAACTCCTCCCTGTACTGGCTTTGCGACGTCAGACAAGTCCCTTACCCTCCTCCTTGGGGGTGAATTTTCTCTGTTGTCTGATAGGAGGCTGTGGTGTTTTGAATGAGAAATGTCCTCCATGGGTGAAATACTTTGCCTCCCATTTGCAGGAGCTGTTTGGGGGTTGTGTGGTCTTTCGGAAAGCCAGGCCTAGCTGGAGGAAGTACACCACAGTGACAAGCTCTGAGTGCTCATTGCTTTGTCCCATTTCCTGTCTCCTCTGGTTCGTGCTTAAGGTTGAAGGTATATAGTCTTTTCATTTCCTGGTCCTGTGGCCATGCCTGTCTGCTGCCACGCCTCCCCATCATAACGGGCTCATCTCTCTGGACTGTAAGCTAATTTTCTTCCATGAGCTGCTTTTATTTATGGTGTTTTATCACAACACCAGGAAAATAACTAATACAAGATCGAATACTGCCAACCTCGTCAGGTTTTGTCGGAGCGGCCTGAATGCAGCGTGGACTTAGGCAGTTTTTGGTGTATGCACGTGCCTCAGAATGCTGGTTAGTGTAGAATACCCTCACCACTGTTAACTGTGGCCATCCAGATGGTTCTCTCTTTTAACCATACAAATCAAAGTACCTTATGATGGGCAACTTTCCATTGAGTAGAGGTGCCAGCCCCAGCTTTCTGAATTCTGCAACCTTCTTTGTGTAGAATACATGCAGCCACACAGCTATATTTCCCTGATATCTGATATCCTCCCTTTCAAAACATTCAGAACTGCTTCCATGTTTAGGTCCCGTTAGAATGTGCCCACCGATTCCCACAATCGCATGGTGCATTTTAACTGCTTGCAGAGTCTGATTATTCATAGAGCGTGGTCATAGTCAAGTGAAGTCTCCTTAGCAATGTGGTGAAAATAGAAGTCTGTTCATTTTCACAACGCTCCTTCTCTGTGTGTGACAAGTGTCCATCAACTCCCTGGCCCCTCCCTTAGAGAAACAGAAGCATGAAGGAATGAATCCATCCACCAGGAAAGGCTCAGGCCAGATTCTTAAACACCGGGGCTGCGGAAGTCCTGCCCTCACCCTGCTGTCCCTTGCTGTGAGAGACACCCCAATCTGCCTTTATCCAGCTGTATTGCTGTGTCCCTGTCTCCTGCCTCTAAGAGGAATCTCTACATTACAGAGATGATGAAAGTGGCTCCGATCAGAGTTTGAGTTTTTTTAACAATAGAACCTACAAATGTATCCAGGGAAATAAGAGTTGGGGGAGGGGGATTGGAGAAGTGCGCTTTCCTCAGCTTATTATGTCTTCACTACAGCTTCCACTCAAGGCTTTTTATCAGGAGAGAACTGAATACCAACTTTCAACAGGCAGAAACACTGTCTAAGTTGTAACCGAATGGCAGTGTTCAGACAATGGTCCCCCTCCCGCCTGCACTGTTTTCTGGTTAGAAAGCACCATCTACCCGGCCTTTGTTAAGATGCTGTATGTATCTGCTTCCTCCAAGTCTAGCTTGGTCTCTTCTCTACCCTTCCGCTATGTCGTGGTAACATCTTCTCTGATGCTAAGAGCTTTTATGAGTGGGAGAAATAGTCTTCCCCAGGTAAGAGCGCCGATTGGCTATCTAATATCAAGTGCTCAGCCCCGAAAACATGCCTATTAGAAGGAACACTACACAGCCTAGGGAGGCTGTATTTAGAAAGATGTGTGCATTCACATATACATATGCAACAACAATGAATGAAAAAGGAGGCAAGAGGGTATATGGGAGTGTTTGGATGGAGAAAGGGGACGGGAGAAGTGATGTAATTGTACTATACTCTAAAAAAAACAAAAGAAAACTGTGGGGGGTTGTGGGGTTGTTGGGGGGCTGGAGATGTTGCTGCAGTGTTTGTCTAGCATCTGGGGAACCCGGGGCTTGAATCCCAGAACCATACAGAACTGGGTGTGGTGGTATGTGCCTGCCATCTTAGCACTGCAGGAGTGGGATTAAGAGGGTCAGGAGTTCAAGGCCATCTTCAGGCACATACCCATTTGAGGGTAACTTGGGATACACAAAATCTTATCTAAACAAACAGCAAATAAGCAAACAGACAAAAGCTAGATTTGATGCTTTGTGGAGTGCTATTGCTGGAGCCCCTGTGATAAGTCTGCCTTATTTGAGGCCATTGGGAATCCTCATGCCCTTGGTACCTCTTCAACTCACGTGTACCCCTTCCCAGTGCCCCGCAACTCAGCACACCTCTCTTCCAGCTGCTGCTATCCCTCCCGTAGTGTCTTGAATACAGTTTGTCCCAGATGTGATGGTGCAGAGGGCTGGAAGGGGGCACCTCTAAGAGGGACATGAGGTCTGGGGGAATGACCCTCCCAAGTGGACTCATGACTTTCTCACAGAATGGTTAGTTTGTGTAGAAGCTATTTTGCACCAATATTAGACCTTTACGTACTTAATAAGACCTTAAAGGCTCTTTTCAACGCACCTACATGCAAGTGAGAACTCAAGGCAGCAGGAAAGTGACACACCCAGAATAACCCCAGTCTAGTTTAGAGCCCAAGGTTCATGCACTTTAGCTTAGAGCTCTCCCCGTTTCCCCCATGCAGGAAATGTATGGGGGCCCAACATGTGATTTTCCATCTCCAGGAGAGAGGCCAACGGTAGAGGTGTGCAAGGGTCTAGGCTTGGGGTTGGAAGAGAAAAATCCAAGTGAGATTCTCCCAATGGCCAATATGTGATTTGTTCAAATAATGCCACTATTTGAGCCTTCATTCCTTTAGTCTAAATGCTTAGGACAGCAAGTTCCAGGCCAGCCAGGGTTATATAGTGAGAGCCTATGATAAGTAAGTAGATAAATAAATAAATAAATAAATAAATAAATGCTGATGATAGCACATGAACATTATACTTATGCTCTTAGTTTTTAAGTTAATGCTGTACTTTTTCTTTTAATTGACGCATAGAACATAAATATTGTTCACATGAATAGTGTACTGGGCAATATTTTGATACATTTGCACAATCTATAATATTTAAATTGGCTTGAATATATCTATTTCCTTAAACTTTTATTATAACTTTATTGTGGAACCTTTAAAATTTGTGTGTATTTACCTGTGTAGACGTGATGGTGCACATGTGTATGTGTGATGCCTGTGGAGGCCACAATTTGATGTCAAGTGTCTTCCTTTTATATTTATTTTTAATTTAATTTAATTTAACTTAATTTTGTGTGTATGGACATTTTTACTTACGTGTGTGTCTGTGCACCACATGTGTGCTTCATGCTTGAGGCAGCTAGGAGAGGGTACCAGAACCCTTGGAACTGGTCTTAGAGACATTGTGAAGCACCATTTGGGTGTGGGAATCGAACCCAGATCCTTTGGAAGGGCAGAAAGCTTTCTTAACCACTGAGCCATTCTTCCAGCCCCTTCCACCAAATGTTATGAGACAATTCTCTCATTGACCCTAGAGCTCACCAATTTAGCAAAACCAGCTGGCCAGTATGCCTCATGGAATCTCCATGTGTGTGCATGTGTGTGAGTGAGTGCGTGCATGTGTGTGAGTGAGTGCGTGCATGTGTGTGAGTGAGTGCATGCATGCATGCATGTGTGTGCATGTGTGTGTTTGTGTGTGTGTACTAATTTTGGTCCTCATGCTTGCACAAGCCACACATCTCCCCATTCCTTCCAGATTCTTTTCTTGTGGCTTTTTTAACATACATCAGGCTCTGGGTTCAATTCCCAGTACTTAAATAAAATAAATAAATACACTTAGAAGGGAAAATGGAGGAGGAAGCTATGGACATAGAACAGTTGGTAAAGTGCGTGGTGTGTGAGCATGAGGACCAAGTTCAGTCTCTAGCACCTACATTAAGGAAAAAAAAAGAAAAAGGAAGAAAACGAAAAAGAAAAAAAAAAGGCTGGCATGTACTACATGCTTATAAATCTCAGTGCTGAGAAAATGGACAAAAAGATCCGGGGCTCAGTGATTAGCCAGCCCAGCCTAGTTGCTGAATTTCAGGCCCTAGTGAGAGATCTGTCTTAAAAAAACAAGATGGAGTGCTTGTGAGGAGATTAACCTTTGGCCTCGTATGCACACATGTGCACACACACCTAAATACACACATGTACCCATAACAACATGTGCACATGCTCAAATACACTTAAATAATACTACCATACTAACACACACACACAGGCCCCTAAATACACACATGTACCATACCAATATACATACATGTACACACATACCTAAATATGCACATGTACCCATACCAACATGCACACACACACACACACACACACACACACACAAATAAAACAAAAATAAAGCCTATCAAATTAAAAATTACCATAAAGAACTATTACTAACAACCAAATAGAAACACATTTGATAACATAGATGAAATGTACAGGTTTCTAGACTCAAGCCACCTGGTTGACTCAGAATTGGAAAGGGCTGAGGTAGTGAAAATGGCTCTGCAGCTGAAGTTTACTAGTTTCAAATAATTAATGCAACAGTTCTTAAATTCTTTTTGTAAATGGAGCTTGCGGGCAAACTTCCTAACATGTTTTACGGCACGAGCGTGTTCCCGGGCTCATGTTCAGCCCCCTTTCTTACACAGCCCAGGCCCACCTGCTTAGAAATGGTACCATACGCCATGGGTGTGGGCCCTCCTACAACAGTTAGCATTCATGAGAACTTCCCCACAGATGTGACCACAGGCCACACTGACAGAGGCAGGTCTCCTCTGCCCAGGCATGTCACGGACAACCAAGGTTAGCCACCATGATGGACATTTCCACTTAGGGAGAAAACATTCTACCCCTTTCTTCTACTGTCTTAGCTAGTTTTATGTCAACCTGACCCAAGCTAGAGTCATCTAAAAGGAGGGAACATCAACTGGGAGGGAGAAAATACCTCCATAAGACGCCACTGTAATCTCAATCACTGATTGATGGGAGAGGGCCCAGCCCATTGGGGGTGGAGCTATCCCTGGGCCTCAGGTTCTATAAGAAAAAGTCTGAACAAGCCATGGGGAGCAAGCCAGTAAGCAGCACCCTCCATGGCCTCTGCATCAGCTCCTGCCTCCAGGTTCCTGTCCTGTCTGAGGTCCTGCCCTGACTTCCTTCCGTGATGGACAATCATGTGGAAGTGTAAGCCAAAGAAACCCTTTCCTCCCTCCCCAAGTTTGTTTGCTCACCTGCTTCCTCACAGCAATAATAACCTAAGACATCTCTTAAGTCCTCAAAGGCTCTGAGGGTGCCTGCACTGGTGAGAGCTGACATGCTTTGCTTAACAATTCAGATACTCATGTCTTTTGGAAACCCTCATGGACATGCTAGAAATAATCAATTATCTGAGCATCAATTAACTTGACACATGAAATCAGTCATCACAGTATCAAAGTGCCGCACGTTCTAAAAATAAGATTTGACTGATCTCGCTTTATTGTACCCAGACCCACGTGGCTCCCTGTCACAGAGCTTAAGTATGCACCAGGGTTTGGGGCTCATCTCTCAAGGTAAGGCAGGGTCTTAATGCATCAGGTGTCTGGACCATATCACACTAAACTGCGAGGTGTGAGGTCGGATCTGAAGCCTGACACTAACATGGAAAACCTGCATGTTCTAAGATTGAAGGAGTGAAGACCGCAAAACTTCCATTTAATGTAATTCTTGTACAAAAACAAAAGGTATAAATTCTGTGTATGGAAAAAGACTTGAAAGAAGCACATTGTACCATTTTGGGTAGTTGTTTTGGAAGCTGTAGCTATGGTTTCCTTTGTCTTTTATATTGTCTTCTTTGAGTTTCCCACATTTTCTATAGCAGCCATATTTGTATTTCTAATAGAAACCCAGGAGCACGCGGGGGGGGGGGGGGTAATTTGTGTGTGTGTGTGTGTGTGTGTGTGTGTGTATGTGTGTGTGTGTGTGTGTGTGTGTGTGTGTGTGTGAAGATCTCAGCACTGACTTCTCTCTGGGACGTGTGCCTGTTCGGCCTCTGCTTCAGAGCCTTTTCCCATAGGTAAAATGGGAGCCTGAGACATTGTCATTATCACACCAGCGTGACAGGACCTTGTGATGGGTCTTGAATCTCTATGAAGAGAAACACTTCAGAAAGCTATCCAACTAACAGTCTATTGTTAAAAAAAAATTGAATGGATTGTGAAAATGTGGTCCATATACACACAGGGATTTTATTTGGTTGGAGAGAAAAATGAAATTATAGGATTTGCTGGAAAATACATGTAACCGGAAAATATTTTACCTGGTGAGGTAGTGCGGGCTCAGGAAGCCAAGTGTTGTACACATTTCTCTCATGTGTGGCTCCCCTTTTTCAAATTGTTAGGTTTGTGTGTTCAGGCTGGGGTAGGTGTCTGTCCAGTCCAGGGACCATGTTGAGGGCAGATGTTAGGAGACGAGAGCAGAAGTAGGATATATGACGCAATGTGGGAGGAGAGGGAAGACACGCTGTGAATGGGAGGAACGCGTGGGGGAGGGGCTAATCAAAATTATAATGCATGAAAAAAAATCAAGGAAAACCCACCACTTTGTAGGGCAATTTTAAAAATGCAATTAAAAGAAAAGAAGAACACTGCACAGGTAGATCCTGCTGCTCCAGAGGCCATTGGTTATCAACAAACATTTCACTGGAAGGTGCGAGATACTTCCCTATGAGTTGTTGGTCACGAAAGTCCCAGAGACCTTCCAAAACAATGCAGGATGTCATCACCCCTGGGTGTTCTGATTGTTCAGGGTTGTCAACTTGACAGTTCCCGAATCACCTTGGAGACTGGCCTCAGAAACCCCTGAGGTATTATTTAGATTAAGTTAGCTCTTGGTGTGTCTGGGAGAGTCTCTTGACTAAGCCAATTGACGGGGGAAGACCCTCTCTAAAGGAAGGCGGCATCGTTCCTGTGGCTTGACTCTTAGACTGGATAAACAGAGAGAAATGTTAGCTGAGCCAAGCATTCACTGGTCTCTGCTTCTTGGATACAGTCATAGTATAACCAGCTCCTGATGCCCGAGAGTGCCCTCCCATGATAGGCTGTGGCTTCAAACTGTGATCCAAATTAAGCTCTTTGTCCTTCAGGTTGTTTTTGTCAGAGTGTTTGTTTGTTTGTTTATCTCAGCCACAGAAATAGTAATTAAAACAGTTGTCCATAAGAACTAAATAGTAAGACCTTACTTGGGGAAACACCACATGCTTCAGAAGTTAAATTGGAATTGATCTGAGCTGCCTCTCTGCTGGCCAGCTCTCATAACGCTTGGGAGTGCTGTGCAGGCTGCTTAAGGAGGAAAATCACCAACAGTCTTACCTAGCTATGGGCCCTGTGTGCTGCGATACTGACCCCCCAGGCATTGATGTGCCCACTAGTGCAACAATGGCATGATGGTTAGAGGGGAAACCAGTCACTTGGTGATTGTGTTCAAGGACTGCTCCACAAAAGAAAGCCATGCCTAGTGTAAGCCTAGTCAAACACTCATGGTTAGGGAGGACCCTTGGGTGAACTTACTACTGACGTACTGCCAAATGGACATGTGAGCACACTGCCGTCTAGATACTTATATCCATAGACTAGTGCTGCTCTCAGCTTTGGTCAGAAAAGCTTCTTTTTGCCATGAGAGGCAGTGAATGCAGAGACACCTTACAGGTCCAAGTGCTGAGACTATGACTGTTGGATTCTCAGCTCTGAATGGAACATCCATATTGCCGTCTTCAAGGCTCAGCAAAGAGGAAGAGCATGGAAGATGCTATGGGGCAAATGTAAGGGTTGGACAATGGGGAGGAGCTGAGATACGTTGTCTTTCGGGCATGACAAGGTGCCTGCACCCATGAGCTCACTGCGGTGGTTACTTGCCCAAGACCTTAACAAGACTAGGCCCATCAGTCTTCAAGGTGAAAAGGGGGCTTATGAGGCCCCTTGTCTCCCTGAAGGACTAGAGGTGGTTACTGGTTGCAGAGGAGGGGAGAATTATTGTCCTTAATGACATAGCCACTGGTAAGTTGTTCTCACTCAAGGAAGTAACCCCTCTTGCGTGCTCATGGAAGCGACCCTATTAAATGTGATGGTTGCACAAAAGATGTGAAAGCAGAAGAGGGACTTGTTTGAAAGATGAAAAGATTCAGTGCGAATGGCAGGGGATAACGGGGCATGACTATGACTGAAGTACATTACCTATGTATCAAATCATGGAAGAATAAAATAAAAATTGTTTCCAAAGGCAGTAACCTCCCCTTTTACTCATGGGAGATGTGTTCCAAGACCAACCCCCAGTGTGTCCTAATGGATTCTACAACCCCTCAGAACCTATGTATGCTATGCTTTATGGGTTTTTTCCCCCTGTGTATACAGACCTTTGGTAAAGTGTTGTATAAATTAGATACTCTGTCCTGACAACGGTAACTACCAAGGAAGCAGAACAGCTATGACAATTTACGTTAAGTTTTATGATTGTAGTCTTTCTTGCTCAGTATCTTTTAAAGGAGTTTTCACTGTGCATATTCATTTCACTGGCACTGCACCATGAAGTCATTTTCATGAAAGTGTATAAAGTGAATTCAGCATATTCTACACCATACCCCGTCTCTCCTTGCTTGTCCAGCCCAGTCCCTTGTATTCCCCTGGATAGTTTCAGCTTCACTTTTGTGTCATATACACATTCCTGATTGTATGTATTCATAGAAAATCTAGGAATCAGAAGTGAGAGAATGCATTCAATGCTTCTTTTTTCAAGACAAGCCTCATATGATTATCTGCAGTTGCTTTGGTTTCTTGCAGATAACAGCTTTGTTCTTTTAGCTGAAAAAATTCCAATGTGTATATATACCATGTTTCTTTTTTATTTTTTCCTTCTTTGCTCTCTCCTCGCCCCTCTCTAATTCAAGCATGCTCTACTACTGAGCTATATCCTCAGCCCCCATACACCACACTCTGTTCATCCAGTCCTGCCTCAGCTGCTTACATAGATTGGCTATTGGGAACAGGGCAGCAACAGACACTGATATACAAGCGAGTGACTCTGCGATGTCTTTACTTGAAGTCCTTCAGGCAAGGACCCAGGAGTGGTGTATCTGGGTCATGATGTAGCTCTGTTTTTAGTTTTTCAAGGGACTGTTTTCCATTGTGGCTAGACTAGTAGTTTGCATTCCCTTGGCTATGTGTTAGAGTTCCTTTTTGCCCACATTCTTGCCAGCGTTTTCTGTTTTATTTTCTCGATGATTGCCATTCTGACTGGGGTGAGATGGATTCTCAATGTATTTTTAAGATTTATTTATTTTTATTTTTCTTAATTATGTGCTCATGTCATCCTGACAAGCACATCATTTTGTGCTTCAGTTTCCTTACTATTTCTATGAGTCCAGCAGTAAAAACTACTTGACTGGATGGTTATAAGAATTAAACGCTTTATAATGTGTGTGTGTGTGTGTGTGTGTCCCACGAGGCCAGATGCCCTGGGGAACTAGAGTTTCAGGCACTAGTAAGTCACCAGACCAAACTGAGGTCCTCTGGAGTAGCTGTGCATGCTCTGAACTGCTGAGCCACCTTCCAATCCTCCTCAATGCGTTTCCGTTGCATTTTGCTAAAGTCCTCTGAGGTTGAAATATTTTGTACTGTATTTCTTGGCCATTTGCAGTTCATCTTTTGAAATGTCTCTTCATTTCACTGATCAGATTGCATTGTTTCTTGTTTGGTTTCTTAATTTTTTTTCTATAATCTACCTATTAATTCTCTACCAGATTTATAGCTAACATTTTTCTCCCATTCTGTAAGCTGTCCTTTCACTTGACTAAGTATTTCTTTAGCTAGCTATGTTAACTTTTTATATTCACAAGGTCCTATTTGTTAATTGTTTGCATTATTTCCTGTCTCTTGGTGTCTTATATATACTATGCTATATGCTCCATGGTTCACTGAGAAGTCATGATGAAATGAAGTAGATAAGCAATAATTAAAATGGAGTATTAAGCTACTTCACAAGGTTTACTGGAACAGAAAGTTTACTGATACTCTAACAGCTGATCTGACAATTACCTGGTATCTACTCTGTTGAAAGGCAGAGTGCACACTGTGAGCACACTGTACCCCAGTGAGCTGAAGGCAGGGTGCATAGTGTGAGCACACTGGTCAGAGGGAAAGCTCATGCACCCAGTGAGATGGAATATGATCTCATCATGCTACTCAAGATGGTGGCAATTTAGAACTCACAAGTTGCTTCCATCTGGGGTTTCCTATTCAATATTTTTAGGCTATGATTGACCACAGGTACTTGAAACCCATGGAAATGAAAGCCATGAATAAAGCAGGCAGCTGTGTGGACTCTATAGGCTGTGTCGATCTTTTTGTTTGTTTGTTTTTTATTTTGTTTCTTCAAGACAGGGTTTCTCTGTGTAGCCCTGGCTGTCCTGGAGCCAGACTGTCTTGGAACTCATAGAGATCCTCTTTTTCCTGAGTGCTGGGATTAAAGGCACCCACCACAACTACCCAGCTATGTCTTGGTCCTTTAAAAATTACTGTCATAAGACACTACGAACAAGGCAACTTATAGAACAAAGAGTTTATTGGGGGCTTACCGTTTCAGAGGCTGAGTCCCTGAAATCCTGGTGAGGATCCTCCTAATCCTTCCCAAACAGTTTCACCAACTGGAGAACAAGAATTAAAACAGATAAGCCTGTGTGTGTATGTGTGTGTGTGTGTGTGTGTGTGTGTGTGTGTGTGTGTGAGAGAGAGAGAGAGAGAGAGAGAGAGAGAGAGAGAGAGAGAGAGAGAAAGACAGACAGACAGACAGTGACAGAGACAGATTCTCATTCAAATCATCATACAGGCACTGCTCCATAAATTATAGCTCCACAAGTTTTTCCAACAACAACCCATGGAGAAAAGCATGTTCTGCTTTTTCTGTGGAAATGGAAGAGCAGTGAGGTTGAGAGGGAACTTGAGCCCTGACAGCCTGGCTTCTGAGATCCTCGCAGACTGGAGGTAACAGCTCAGCAGATCTTATGAGACAGAGCTGCAGTGTGGCTTGGAGCTGACTCAGCCAGGATCTGCCTTTCTCCTCCACACATGGCATTAATGAACTTTGCACTTTGCCTGATGAAGGTGTAGTAGGGGGGATGGTTGATGGCTTGTACCTGAAGACTGCAAACCTTCCCTCTTAGGAGCCGTGGTGCCTTGTGCCCCATCTTTAATTGCTTGTTTGTTTGTTGGGATTTCTAGAGCTCTGAGGAATTCTGTTGAGAATTCTTGATCAATTAAAGTGAATTCTGATTCATACATGCCTCTTGTTCCTCTTCATTTCCTGACAGCTTTCTTAGGTTAGAGATGCCCAATTTAACAGAGAATAAATTAGTGGCCCTGAATAAATCTTAGGCAAGTGAAGAGAAAACACTCCCTTGCTACATTTAGCGAATCGAATGTACAAATGAGCTCCAGTTCCTAGAAGAGACCCAGTTCTTAGAGATTGTCCCCATCACGCATCCGTGAGGACAATTGCAAATTAATTAATTAAGTGAATTGGAGAACATAAACACAAGAGAACATTTTCTGAAGATGGCTTTGTCGGGGTTTTAAGTGGAAACCGTAGATGGAATTCTATTTAAGTGACCAGTCCATTGAGCAGGCATCTTATTTGTATGCATGGGAAATCCAAGCAACTCATCCAGGATGCTGGCCAGGATGCTGCTGATGGGCGATCCAGGATGCTGGCCAGGATGCTGCTGAAGGGAGATGCTCATCACTGCTCACTCGTTCCCACTCAGTGGAAGACTAGACGAGTCCTATGGCCACACATAGAGAAGTCCCGTTTGATGTGCAGAGGGCCAGTTGATTTTAGTCTAGGAGGAGTCTGGTCATACAGGTGCCTCCTTGCTCCAGCCTTAACTGTTCATGTCTGGAGCAGAGTGGGTAGGGCACCAAGGTCTTCACTGGATAACAAATGCTTCAAAACAGCAGACATTGCTCATATGCTCCATTTGGAGCTGGGTTTTGCTCAGCAGACAATGAAGATACACGCAGGGGGAAGATCATTTTAGTCTGTATTTTGTGATATCATAGATGCTGTCCAAGGAGAGTTGATGAGGGGGTATAGGAGGACCCAGGGCTGATAGAACAGCCTAGAAGCCAGGACATTGTCTAAGTGAGAAATAATTGAGAATAAAAGAATCCAGAATGCTAAGGATCTATTATGTATCCGTCTAAGCACTGTACTGGGTCCCTTGATATGGTAGTTTGACTAAGAATGCCCCAACCCCTAGGCTCTTATATTTGAATGCTTAGGGAGTGACACTAGGAGGTGTGGCCTCGTTGGAGTATGTGTGGCCTTGCTGGAGGTATTGTGTAGTGAGAATTCTGGAATTTTGGGTTCTTTAAAAAAAAAAACAGAAATATTATAAGAATGTTTTTGTTTTGATCCCAGGTGTAGTGTGGTGGGGATGCTTCACAGCAGCTCACTATGATTTGCCTCATGCTCTAGCAGAGACATGGTTTTGCTAGCTGCAGATAGTTCCTGCAATTGTGTGATATTTGGAATTCTGGGAACTTTTCAGAGGGTACATAAATGCTAGGGCCCCTATAGGTGGTGGCTGTTGGTTGTTCAGGGGGGTTGGTTGTGGTTTGTTAGTAGTCATGCTCAAAAAAGGGACAAGAAGGAGGAAATTAGATTAAAGGATCCATCCCCCCATCCTTCTTTCTTTCCTATCTAGTGACAGGGGTAAAACTGGGGGATGAAGGATGGGGAAAAAAGAATCCACGAAGGAGCAAAGAAAACCTACAGAGGTGTGTCACTGGGGTGGGATTTAGGGTTTTAAAAGCCCAAGCCAGGCCTAGTGGCTGTTTCTCTTCCTACTGCCTGCAGATCTGGATGAACAACTCTTAGGCACCATGTCTGCCTAGATGCTGCCATGCATCGGAAACTCTGAAACTGTAAGCAAGCACCAATTAAATGTTTTCTTTATAAGAGTTGCCCTGGTCATAGTAATAAGAACCCAAACTAAGACACTTGACTTAAACTTCCATTAAGTTCCATGACATTCCTGTAAAAACCATCTTTGTTGCCACTCTACTTGTGAGGGACTGAGAGGTATCATGGGTAATGGATGTTATAAGAAATGGTCTTCCTGACTCTATGGAGGCCACCGGCTGGATCGTGTGGGCAGAGGGATGATGGGGGTTGCTGTGTGAGAGAGGTACTGGAGGAAGAAGAAGAGTGGTTAAGTGAGGGGACCAAGCCTGATGCATGGCAGGGACATGGGGTTCAAGCAGCAAGAACTTGTGTTTGTCAAGCCTTGTTATTAGCAAGAGGGTCGGCACACAGGGCTCAGTGGGATAAGCACTTAGGACATTGCTGGAATTAGCAGCTAACATGACTTTCTACTTTTGAGAGTTCAGATGAAGCGGACAAATAGACACTTAAGCCCAGTAAAAGCCTGCAGTCGGCACAGCGGAGGCCGGTGGAGCCTGGGGTCGGCACAGCGGAGGCCGGTGGGGCCTGGGGTCGGCACAGCGGAGGCTGGTGGGGCCTGGGGTCGGCACAGCGGAGGCTGGTGGGGCCTGGGGTCGGCACAGCGGAGGCTGGTGGGGCCTGGGGTCGGCACAGCGGAGGCTGGTGGGGCCTGGGGTCGGCACAGCGGAGGCTGGTGGAGCCTGCAGTTGGCAGAGGGCTGAGGCAGAAGCCAGGGAGAGAACTTTTTTCCAGATGAGGTGAGATGAGTGAGTCGGGGAGTCTGAAGGATGAAAGCCAATGTACTAGAAGATTTTTAGAACAGCTGTGAGAAAAAACCTTGAAGGTGGCAGCTCCTATAGGGGGTGCTGTCAAGGCTCTGTGGCAGGCTCTATGCTGGGTGCCTCATTTAGCCTCATTAATGGCCATTGCCAGAGCATAAAATAGATATTTGCATCAGCCCCTGCTACAGGAGACACAACAGCCATCGGTCTCTGCTTCCTACTTGCTACTCAGTTTTGCTCAGGGAAGCCATGTGCCCAGCTCCAACAGTCACCTGGTCATAGACCTGAGCTCCCACAGGGGCCACATGACCTACATCTAGCCAGTGTGCTGTATCCTGACATCCATAGGGTGAACCAAGCTTTTTCATCCTTGGCTCTTCTGTCCTTGAAGAGGACATTGAGGGTTTTTTCAAGAAGTGGAAGAGCAGGAAGAGTCAAGGAACTTGGCTGCTTGAGAAGTCACACCAGCCTTGGTCTCTCTATTTCTAGACACTTTCTCAACTGAGAAAGAACAAACTGCATACAGCCTTCAGCCACAGAGCCCAATGCAAACTTGGTTTCCTGTTCTGTGATCTGGTTGGCTCCAATGGAGAGAACAGGCTCAGGCAGTTTAAACAGCTTTACCAAGATCACGGACAACTTGGGACTCACTGCTCAAGGGTAGTGCATGGGTCAGCTAGCCGCATCAGCAGGAGCTTGCTTGACATGCCCAGTCTTGTGGCCCTCTGCATTTCTGCTGCACTAGCATCTGTATTATCAAGACCTCTGATTGATGCACAAGGTGAAGTCTGAGAAGGCTGGTCAGCATAACAAACGCCAGGGCCAGGATTTGATTTCCCTGTACAATTTTCACACTCTAAATTAAAAAAGCAACAAGTATAGATGTCATGTACATGGATCTAGGATAACCACCTATTGTACAACTCTGTCCTCCAACCAAACAGCCACCATCTTCACACATTCAGCTGTATCTCCTTCCACAAGATCATCACAGCTGGGCCTTTGTACTGTTGACATTCTTCATCGCAAAAGGGCGCTTGGAGTCTTTGGACCCTTGCCTGAGTCTCCAGCCCCTCTGCCCAGGCATCTATCTATATGGCATTTTGCTCTACTTGCATGTGGCCTCAGGGTCTCGGGAGGTAGAGTAGATAGGCTAGGGAGGACCATCGACACAGCTATGGTGAAGCCCTCACCGAGTGCTGCATCCTGGATTTCCAGTGCAGGTCCTATGATGTCACCCACGTTCCTGATAGTAACTCCTTACCTATGCTCAGTGATTTAGCTCTGTAAACTCCTCGGTTCTCCGGGGGAACATTGGTGACTGCAATTTTGCTTTGTCACTGGAACCTCAGAGGTGGGGAGGGGACAGCAGCTGTCTAGCTCCCCCATCCAGGTGGAAATCTTGCTTATTTTGGCTCATGGCTTGCGGGGAGGCAGGCTCAGTCCATGGTCAGTTGGGCCTATTGCTTTCAGAGCTGGGGTTAGGCAACATATCAGGGCAGGGAATGTGTCATGGAGCAAAGCCATTCACCTCAAGGTGAGGAAGTGAAAGAGGCGGTATGGGGTCTCCATCACCCCGTCATCAAGAGCACACTCCCAGAGACAAGAGGGCCTCCAGTAGGCTCCACCTAAGGTTCTGTTCCTCCCATTACAGCTCTCAGTTCAGAAGCCTTGGGAGAATATTCTAGATGCAAATTATACCAGGCTCCTTCTAAGATGGGTGGCATAGAAGTCAGGGGAGTCTGGGACAGAAGCTGTCTTCGCAGGGTAAAGGGGTTCTTGAACATTCATTCACCAAGCAGAAAACCACTCACCTTGCTTGCCAAAATGGTTTCCTTCCACTGGCCTGACTGTATTTCTTCTTGAGCAAAACAATCCTGTGTATTCTTAATGTGCTGCTGACACAGAAACAAGAAAAATCATCAACTATACTACGCAGTCACCCAGTGTTCTCATTATGTGCTCACAGTGTGATGTGCATGGCTGCTTATCTGGCAGAGAAAACAGATGTCATATTCATAATTCATTCTAATTTGGGTGACTTTGATCTCAACTTTTGTATAGTCCTGGTTTACTCCTGCAAGCTAGAATATTTATAAAGAGATTGTTTTTTATTCTTAAATATCTGGTTTTAAAGCAGAAGGTCTATAACTGCTGGGGTCTGAATATTGTCTTTCCAAATTCATGTGTTCAAACTGGATCACCAGTGGGATAGTATTGATTGGTGGGTAGTATTGATTGATGGATAGTATTGATTGGTAGGTAGTATTGATTGGTGGGTAGTATTGATTGGTGGGTAGTATTGATTGGTGGGTAGTATTGATTGATGGGTAGTATTGATTGGTAGACAGTATGGATTGGTGGATAGTATTGATTAGTGGGTAGTATTGATTGATGGGTAGTATTGATTGGTGGGTAGTATTGATTGGTAGGTAGTATTGATTGGTGGGTAGTATTGACTGGAAGACAGTATGGATTGGTGGATAGTATTGATTAGTGGGTAGTATTGATTGGTGGGTCGTATTGATTGGTGGGTAGTATTGATTGGTGGGTAGTATTGATTGGTGGGTAGTATTGATTGGTGGGTAGTACTGATTGGTGGGTAGTATTGATTGGTGGGTAGTACTGATTGGTGGGTAGTACTGATTGGTGGGTAGTATTGATTGTGGAACCTTGAGGGATGACTAGGTCATAAGGATTCTGGTTTTATACACAGGATTAGTGGCTGTGGTGGTTAATATTGGTTATCAGCTTGACAGGGTCTAGAATAACCTAGAAGACCAAGCACTCCTGTGAGCAATTATCTGCCTTAGGTTTGCCTCTTGGCATGCCTGTGGGGAGTTATCTTGATTATGTTAGATTTAAGATGAATAAGATGAGAAGACTCATCCTAAATACGGGTGACACCATTTCTATGTGTGGGGACCTGAACTTAATAGAGGAAGAAAACAAGCTGAATGCTAGCATCCACTGCCATCAGCTTCCCAGCATCCACTGCCGTCAGCTTCCCAGCATCCATTGCTGTCAGCTTCCCAAGCACAGGTGCAATGTGACCTGCTGCCTCCAGCTCCTGGCAGCATAACTTCTTTGTCAAAACCTTTTCTTTCTTAACTTGCTTTTTTCAGAGTATTTTATCACAACAGTAAGAAAATTAACTAATGCAGAGTTCTTATAGAGGAGAAGCAAGGAAGGCACTGCCCTCGGCCACCATGCAAGGACACAGAGAAGCACAAGCCCTCACCAGACACTGAATCTGCCTTCACATTGGCCTCTAAAAATGTGAGATAAGTTTCCACTGCTCATAAATTACCTCGGTTAAGATACTTTGTCATTTGATACCCTATGAGCATATACAGGGGGAGGAGGTCCCCCTCAATCACAGTCTTAGGGGAGGGGAGTAAGGGTAAAATGGGAGGGAGGGAGGAATGGGAGGATACAAGGGATGGGATAACAATTGAGATCTAATATGAATAAATTAATAAAATGTTTTTTAAAAAGATACTTTGTCACAGCATCAGGAATGTGCTCAGATACTGCTCTCTCCTGTTTCAACATCATCATGTCACCTAGTTAATGAACTCTAATGAGTTGTCAAATATCTATACAATACACCTATCAGTGCTCATAGCCCGTTCATTCATTTATTCTTCAGTATGCATTCTGAGTGACCACTCTGTACTACACACTGGAGGATCTAGGCTATTTGGGAAGGTAGCTCTGGATAGGGGTTGAGAACAGTGATGAGGAGGAGCTGGCCATACAAAGAGGAAGAGCAGCGGGAAGAAAAGTCAGCAAAGAGAAAGGCTCTGCTATTCAAGCAAGGAGAGGCAGAGAGGCAGGGTATCAGGAAGACAGTGACTGGGGTTTGGGGAAGTATAGCCAAAGAGGAAACCAGAGCATGGCCAAGGCCCAGGGGAGCCTTGACAGCCATCTGATAAGATTTGGAAGTTACTGTAGAGCTTCACAAGGCTCTCTCCTGTTACTGTGCAGAGAATGGACCACAGAAGTGTAGGAGCTGTGGGAGGAGGTCAGAAGAAGGTGGGAGGAGATGTGGGAAGAGCAAGGGGAGGAGGCCCCTGTGGTTATGCCGAGGCCCACGATGATAGACCAGGATCGTAGTGACAGCAAGCTTCCCTTCTGTTATAACAGGAGCTATCTCCCCAGCTCCCAAACCCACTTTTTGCTTCCCAGACATTTCTCCAAGAACTTCATTTTCTGCTGTTACTCAGGGTCTATCTCACTGAAGTGTGGTAGGAAAGCCAAACAGATGTCACTGGTTAGAACGCCATAGCGCTAAGACATCAAAGCTGCCCCCACCCAGCCGCGCTTTAGCTCTGCTGATCTTCAGTATGCACGGTCAGGAACATTCCCAGGCTGTCACCTAGTCCTATTCCTGTGTTAATGGCAGGTTTAGACTTGGAGTGAATTGTTAATGATGCAATATGAGAAAATACTTACTTTGGAGTATACTTGAATAGGTTTCCTCATTCACAGATGAGACACAGGCATTCTATTAAACATCATTATCCTGAAATCAATGGCAGCCATACTGTGACTGAAAGTAGATTCCAGGAGGGGCAGGGAGGGAGGATTTGATGTTATGGCATTGTTGGGTTATGTACCCACGCGTCATCCCACTTCTACACTAGTATCCTGGGGGCAGTGAACCTTACTTATTGATTATGCTATCCTGAGTTTTCTGATGGACTGGAGAGCCGGCTGAGCCATTAAGAGTTTCTGGCCAGCCCAACTGAAAGCATTACCATTGCTGTCATGCACTACACAGAGCAGGATTCAAAGGTTGTCTTCCCAATTAATTCAGACTCTTCCAGAACCACTTCACATTTGTACCTAGTGGTTATAACACTTCTTTGCTCTTAATTAATCAGGTATTCAACAGAGAATACAAGGTAGTTGGGAGGGGCCTTAGATGTCTCAGCCCCACAGCATGAAGTAAGTAGTAGCCATCACACCATGTTAGGCAGCAAAAGGACCTTCCTGGCAAAATAACCAGGATGTGGCCCCCATCCCCAGGGCTCAGACTAGTAGACAGAATCCACTGCTATCACAGTGGCCAAGCCTGAGTAGTTTATGGTAAAAAAATGTTTATATTTCACAATTCTGGGTGTTGGAAAGCCCAACATCAAGTGTCCAGCAACTAGAGAGTCAATCTAGATGACCACGGCAGAAGCGGCGAGGCAGGCGAGAAGGGAAGAGCTCAGGAAGATGTGCTTTGTCAGTCTTTTCATATAATCCCTAGAGATGGCAGGATGATGCTTAATGAAAATCAATCTTGGATAAAATAGCTTGTAACTTGAACAGTTCTGTTTATTTCTTAATAAATCACCTCTCTGAGTTTTTTAAGGATTTGTTTTTACATGTGTATGTCTGTGTCTGTGTGGATATAGCAGGTGTGTGGGGGTTTCCATGGAGGTCTGATGAGGGTTGGATTCCGGGAGCTGGGATTATAGGAGGTCACAAGCTACCCGATGTGGCCATTAGAACTGAACTCAAATCCTATGCAGAGAGTATCACCTGCTCTAAACCCGCTGAGCATCTCAGCTTCCAGCTCTCAACCTTGGGTGATTACCAAATTGTTCATCAGAGGACGGAGTAGGAGATAAGCACAGCCCATACGGTGCTTGAAGAAGTCTTAGAAATATTGAGAGGCAGTAAAAAATAATCACAAAGTTCTTCTTTACACCAGGTTCTACTGGAACCTGATGTCTTGTTAAAACTCCAATGTGTCCTATTTGTATAAGGCACAGGGAAAATAGACAAATTATAAATCAGAACAGAAAATAAATGAAGGCTACTCTTGGGAGTAAAGCATGTAGATTACTCTGTGTGTGTGTGTGTGTGTGTGTGTGTGTGTGTGTGTGTGTGTGTGTTAATTTTGTTTTGTTTGTTTTAAAAAAAATCAATAGACAGCCTTTAGTAAATGAAGCTGTCAAAATACTTCTGGATGAATCCCCAGAGTCAGTAGGAAGGGCTCTCCACTCAGCTTCTTAAGAAACAGGAAATCACGTGCAGATTAGTGTGGCTGAGCAAATAAGCCATGCAGGGAGCGTTCTGCAGGGACTCACTCTGTGGAAATACTACTCCAAGGCTTGAAGCCCAACTCTACATTGCTTGAGACTCTGAATGTTGTATACACACTAGACACAAGCGGTCCTCTTCAGTTCAAACGTCTCCTGGGCAGGTCTTAACTATGTCTCACAGTTGCTGTTCTTCAGGTCATTTCAGACTTGCACATTAAAATTCACTAATTTGTCTTTTAGAAAATAGAACTTATGGGCCATGTTATCCCTAGATCTGGGGAAATGGCTACCCATTTTTTATTCTTTAGCTAAATGTTAGCAAATAACGTAGTGGGAAAGAAAACCCAGAGTCCCAGATGTTTGAGTGAAGGCAACTTCACTTTGAGCAGGCCCTGGCTGAAGACAGAGGCACCATCTCTGGGGAGCAGAGGAAATCCACACTCCTGAGGCAGCTGTTGAACCAGCCTCAGGCAAGATTTCTTTGGCTGTAAAATAAGAAGCAGCTATGCCCTGGAAGGCTCAATGCATGTCTACTGTTCCCTGACGGCCTGGCTCCTGCTGGGTGCTCTCTAGCTGAAAGTTGCTTCTACTGAAAGTCACTTTCTTCACACAGTCCACAGCCCCAGGGCTCAGCGCTCATCAGCAACCTGACTTTCAGCTCTCACTTTCACTTCCAGAAGAGTGTCCAAATGTCTTTCTGTGCCACACCCCTCTCTCTGGGTGCCGAAATGAGCCTATTTCCCTTGGAATTCCAGTGTTCAAGGAAGATCTGTGATGCTGCAGAGCTTGGTGAGAGACAACCCTTTTCATGTCACTTTCATATATGAATGAATACAATGTATTGTGATAATATCTCTTATCCCCCTCCTACTCCTGGTGATCCTCTGCTTCCCAATTCACACACTTCTTTGGGGCACGGTTTGTGCAGGTGGCCATAGCTGGGGTGTGTGTATGGTTACAATGGTCATGCCATATGCAGAAGGCAGCACTTCTTGGCTCTTTCCCCCAGCCTTCTCTTCTGTGGTGTTCCTTCAGCTTGGAAGGACTGATACAGATTTGCTGTTTAGGTCTGAGTTCTAAACAGTCACTTGTTCTCAGCACTTTGACCAGTTATGTGTCTCCTCATTAATAAAATGAAACTTCTTTGATCAAGGCTGAGAGCCACACTAATCCACAGGTATAAACACATATATATGTATATGTATGTATGTTTGTATATGTATATGTATATGTATGTATGTTTGTATGTATGTGTGTATAACTGTTTTCTAAATATATATAAATATATGTGTAAATAAATTATACACACATACGTATAATATATATCAGTTTGTTGTAACATATCCATTTGGCAAAATACCAGATGTTAATCTCCTTTTTCCAGTGCCAATGATAGCCATAAATGTTTGGCCAGGTTTAGGGTCTAGGATCCAATCAGAATATGGTTGGTTATCTCTAAACAGCTACGCCACTATTGAATCACTGGACACATTTTGCCTGGCTAGTGTGTATGGTACCATGCAGGGTCTACAGCTGGGTAAAACTTCTGATGGCTTTTTCTCCTCTAGGAGATAGCATAGTACCCTCTAACCCTGTGAACACAACCCAGCAGGGAAGAATTTTCCAGATGTGTCTCAGCTTGATTTTTCTGTATCTTATATCCAGCATGTATGGAGTCTCCATCAATAGGGTCTTAACCAAAAGCTCAACCCTTGATGCCATGTCCACTCTCACTACCCTCATCTCTGACACATTCGGATCTGGGGTTGAGTATGGTGGTCACTGGTCCCTATCAGAGGGTTGGGCACTACTGAACTCTGGAAGAGCAAAGCTTTCCTGTGACAGTGTTTTGATAAGCTCTTCTGAAACCCACAGAAAAACACCAGTGGGCCCAGCATTGGTTCTTCTGGTGTAACTCCAATTTCTATATCACAGAGCTCACCTTGTGGTTTGAGTGCATTTCCTCAAGGATATTTATGGCAGAAGCTTGTTCTGTGTTGTGACATTGTTGAGTTGTGCAGATTTTAAGAGGTGGAGCCTAGTAGGAAGCCATTAGATCATGTGAAGAGCTTCCCCTAGAAGAATGAGTGGAGTTCTTTCAGCATCCTGACTAGTGTGACACCAGAAAATTCCCATTTAAAAAAATCACACCTTGAGCATGCTCAGAACACATTCTATGAATAGGTTATAACCCTAGTCTTCCATTTTATTTTTAAAAGCATCTTCTTGATGAGATTACATTTTTATGTATTTCCAAAGAGTCTAATTGTTGGTGGTGTACTTGGTGGCTTGGTGTACTCTCAAGTTCTTGCCAGACAATCCCTACACCTGATACAGCTCATGTTAGCATCTGTCGATTGTCTTTTATCACTCAGGATGAGCTCTTCCTGGTATATAGCATGATGAGTCATATTGAGTCCAGGACATTTTGTCTGTGATGTTAGGAGACTCATGATCCTATTTAAATCATCGCTCTGTTCTGATGTTGTATGTAGGTGCTGGCTACTTCCAAAGACTGAGCTTCCAACAATAGCTAAATTTCTGAGCATCTGTGGTATTATTTTGGCTGCTTGTTTTGACTGGTATTGATGGAGCTCATATGGGTCCTGCGGGGGCCGTGGTGGGTGAAATGTCTCTATGTGGGTGTCTTAGCTACATTTTTGTTGCTTCGGTTGAATATTCTGGGAGAGAGGATTTATTTGGGATCACAACTGGAGAGGATAGGCCATCACGTAGGGGAACTCAAGGCAACAGGAATTCGAGAGTCTTCAGTTGGTTGGTCGCATTGTATATCCAACTAAGAAGTGCACGATGAACTCTTGCATTTAGGTTACTGTCTTCTTTTTTATACAGTCTAGCATCTCATCCTAGTGACATGTGTCACTCAAAGTGGACAGACAGGTCTTCCTATTCAACCTAACCTAGATAATCCCCCATAGGTATGATGGAGGTTTGCCTGTTAGACCATCCAGATTACATTGACAATTAATACTAACAATCAGTGAGAGGGGAGTGTCAATCCCAGAGAAGAAAATGCTTCTCAGAACACATCCTTCTTATGAAGTTCCACCTTCTGATCCCATTTAGCTGCCTGGAGAGAGACATGAACCTCAGGCCTCAGGAGAGAGAGACTCTCTCTGTCCTGTTGTTCTGTATCTGACAGTGGCCTGGGCTGTATCAGGCCATGGCAGTTGTACTGTGCCTCTGCCTCCTGGCTGTGGCCGGAGACAGTTGAGTGCATTTCAGGTAGACTGTTGCTCAAATGAGCAGAGGTTTTTCCTCCTTGACTGTTTTGATTTGGGGTGAGAGAAGCGATTTGGGTGCATGTGCCAGGCTTGTAATATTTTGCCTGTGGCCATGTGTGGTGCTATCGGAAGCACTTCCTCCAAAATGAGAAGCTGTATTTGTTGGTAAGTTTTTTGCCAAGAGTTCTGGGGGCACTGCTTGACAAAGTTCCAGTGCCCCGACAATCTGGTGTCCTAAAGGCACTGTTTGACAAAGTTCCCGTGCCTGGACATCTTGGATTGATCCTTCTTTCCCTTGGTAGATATTTCTTACTGTTAAAAGCCCTCTCTCCAAAGGCTGGAATTGGAATAATGTAACAAAAGCTGGTGTTCATAAGAAAATAATAATAATAAAACTAACGGAAGTTCCTTGGAAAAACAGCTATGCAGAAAATTGAGTCTCCCATAGAATCTATTTAGATTTATTTTTAGATTATTAATAAATTATATTAGTAAGCATGAGATAGAGGGTTTGAGAAAATTTGTTAAAGAAGAAAAACAGGGGCATTTTAGAAGCCGAAAAACCATAATTGAATCATTAGGCTTTCACGTTCAGCTTTAGAAATTAAAAACTAGCATGGACAGGAAAAGATTTTTATCAGGCTGTTGTTGACAGACCTTGGTACCTTCCTGAAGGCAAAAAGGACAGTAAAGGACTTTAGGAACCCTGATGTTCTCCTGTCCCTGACAGGATGGTAATAAAGATGAGGACTGTATTGAACAAGGGTTCATGACAGCGTCAGAGAGGAAACCTGTGAACTGCTTGCTTTCCTGAGCAGGACTTGTCAGACCAGGATTTTTCTGCTATTGTAGGAACAGAACGCCTTTGCTTAAATAAGAAGCTGCACAATATTTTAAGCATCAAAGGAAAGGAAGGATGGTATTATGTGAAATATAAAAAAACAGAGGAAGGAGAGGAAGAATTAAACAAGGGTCAGAGAGATTGGACGTCTCTAGAAAGATAAGTCTGATGTAACAGTTGATAGAAAATAACTTCGGATTCTATTAATTCTGTGCCAAACTGAAACAGGACCAAACTCAAATAGAGCCATTCTGTCTAGTATTTCTGTAACTCCAAGGCTTTACGACTCCAATCTTCAGGAAGAAAGCTTTGAGTTGAAAGAGAAATGATTTTATCATAACGTCAATTTTTAATTCTTGTGAAATTTGCTGTTTGCTTGCTTTGTAATCAATACTTAAAGTTTCTGAGGAAATCATTCTGCGTATAAATAAAGCCTACAAAGAGACACAGGTCGTCAGAGTAGGTTAAGGCATCTCTAGAGGTGCCTCCTCTTGGTCCGTCTCTCATGAAATGAAACTGCACGGTGTCCCCTCTCTGGGTCCTTCCTCCTCGCTCTGGCATCCACCCTTCCTCAAGAGAATATGTATCTCCCTAACTTGAGGGTCTTTTCTATGTGATTAACTGTTCTCCATGGTAAATAAAGATTGGAAGTGTTGCTGGCGATGGTCAACATTCTGCAGGCAATTTTGCCAGCGAACACAAGCCTGCTCGCAGATTTAAGAGGCTGGCAGCCATCTTACGGACTTTTATGTGGCTGCTGTATTATCAGTTCGTTCTTTCTTTCTTTCTTTCTTTCTTTCTTTCTTTCTTTCTTTCTTTCTTTCTTTCTTTCTTTCTTGCTTGCTTGCTAAAAGGTCATTGCGTACACCCAGGTTTGACTGTCAGGGTCTGGTAAGAGGGTAAGGGAACCTCTGGCCAATATCGGAGAGGCTTCAGCTGCTCTGCAACCCGTATCCTTTGGAAGACACAGACTGAAAACAAAGTAGGAAAGTTAGAACTGCCTCCTTAGAGTGTGGAGGCTCAGGCTCTTAGGCCTGGGGACACTCACCCTCTTTCACTCTAACCGGAGGTTGTTGTTCCGTGTCCAGCAGGAGCTCCGCCTTTGTCTGCGCTCTGGAGGGAAGCTAGAGCGCCACGAAGCACGAAACCGGAAGTACACGCCCAGGGGCCGAAAAGGGTGAAGCACCGGGGTCAAAGGTGCTCAGGACTCTGGAGCCTAAACCCGGTGGCAATGAGGCCCTGGCCTGACTTGAGCAAGGTCAGTGGCTGCTTCATGAGGCGTGCTTGAAGCTCCAAAAACTGAGAGAAGCAGAGGCGGAAGCCTGGTTTTGTCTCGGTGGACAAACATGGCTGCTTCCGGAACAGACAGTCGCCTGCTCCTGCAGACAGGCACTACAGCGGGCAGAGTGGTGCTAGAAAGATGGTGGCAGCAATCCTCACTGACAGGCCAGTGAACAGAGGAAACTCTAGGTGGCCAAGCAGGCGACTGTCTGATTGGCAGCTGAGAGGTAGGGGTCGGTCCAGAAGCTCAAGGCAGCCTTCAGGGAGGAGAGGGAGCCCTTCCTTACCCAGAATAAATGACGAATCTCACACAACTGTGGGGAAATAGATGATGCTGGCTCCCCATCATATAAAACAGGGAATTATAAACTTTGGCCAGTGGGAGGGGTTTTGAAGGTGGATGTGTTGTTTGATTTGCTGGGGCTAGAGATGCTATGTATCGCCAGGAATCTCGAGGTGCTTGCTGGATGGGTTTCCCATCAGGAAAGGGTTGGGCTTGTAATCTTCCTAAGGGCTATGTGATGCTCCTTAAAAGATCTGGGGGCTCCCCAGGTCAGGCAGAGAGGGAACCCTGCTAAGAAAGGGTATAAGATGATGGCACCGCATACTGAGCTCAGAGGCTATCCAGCAATGCCAGACTTCGACCCTAACAGTCCGCCTATGATTAGGACCCATTAAAAGAAGCCCAACTGAAACATTGCCTCTTCCCAGCCAGTCTGAGAATCACGGCCCTAAACCCACCCTACCTTAGCTATCACAGCCCTCACTGAGTTAATATGGGAAATCAAAACCGTGTACCTACCCATAACCCTCTGTAACTTCTGGGAGCGCCCCAAACTGTTGGCCCCACCCATTCCTTCTCCTTACACCCAACAACTCAGCTGCCCACAGGACTCCATGATAAAAATAGATAACCTGTCACCCCTCCTCCCCCCTCCCCCCACTCCACCTCCCGACAAAGCAGAGGGAGCAATCTCTGCTTCTCCTTCCTAGAGGCAACAAAACCACACCCTTCAAAAGCCTGCCAACAAAATGAAAGAAAAGCCAAGTAACCCCACCATGGCCTCTCACCCCTACACTCTACCAGGCAACAGCTCTGCAATCTCTGTGATTCTGTTGCAGAAACAAAGCAAAACAAAACAAAAAACTCAAATTAAAACTCTGGTGAACTTTGGACTCTCCTTCTACTCAAGACTCCCCCATTTGAAGCCAGAATTTCAGGAATCCCAAGCTTTCCTAGTTTTTTTCTCCTCTTTCCTAACTTCAGCACAGGTGATTGCCCAACTGAAAGATGTCGAACCAGGACAGATTCCTCAAACACCCACTCCTTGCTTTCTGCAGTGTCCTGTGGTGACTCTAGCCAGAAGAAATGACACCCATCTGGACTTCAAGACAATCCCCTTATATATTTACTTATTTATTTTTGAGATAGGGTTTCTCTGTGTAGCCTTGGCTGTCCAGGACTCGCTTTGTAGACCAGGCTAGCCTCGAACTCACAGTGATCCACCTGCCCGCCCGACAAATGGCTACGATTTATTAGACCCTACCCCTTCCTCTTTTCTCTAGGTCTGCACAATGCATTGCCAATCAGATGGTTACTGGATTAACTTGTGCATCGCTTCCTTTTCTTAAAAATAGCCTCCCTCACAGATATCCAGTTGCCAGGGATCTTCGCCCGCTCCTGCCCCTTGTGGTCATTTTACAAGACTGTCTCTAAGGGGAAGAGGAAACTACCTCACACTAGCCAGAGACCAGAGATTCCTTCCCAGACATGCCTGCATCAAGAAACAGCCACAATCTGCCCAAGCCAGGCAGGACTCTCATTGTTACCTGGCTCAGTTATGGAGCCCCAAGCGCCTTTGACCCTGGCTCTTCACTCTTTTCTGCCCGAAGCATGCTACTTCCTTCCAGTTTTGCAGTTGACAGGCCTGAGCTCCTGCCAGATGCTAAACAACCCTGGTCCAGGCTTTTTATATGATAGGGGCTCTCCTTCCTATGCACCCAATTCCTAGGGGGAGGTATCATGGTTTGAACAGGTGTGGACCCCATAGACTCATGTGTTTGAATGCTTGGCCCACAAGGCTCTGCACTGCTTGGAGGTGTGGCCTTGTTAGTGTAGGTGTGGTTTTGTTGGAGGAAGTGTGTCACTGTGGGGGGTGGGCTTTAAGGTTTCCTAAACTCAAACTACACCCAGTGTGGCGTACAGACCCCTTCGGCTGCCGGCGGATCAAGATATAGAACTCTCAGCTCCTCCTCCAGCACCACGTCTGGCTGCACACTGACAAGATTCCTGCCATGATGATAACGTGTTTTCCTTTATAAGAATTACTTTGGTCATGGTGTCTCTTGACAGCAGAGGAGCCCAAACTAAGGCAAGGATTTTGAGCTTCTAGTGGCACCTGTTACAGGCAAAAGGAGCCTTCCTTTAGCTTTGAGTTCTATCAAGGAACTGTTTGTCATGCTGCAGATTAAAGGGCTCAAGGTGGTTTGAATGAGCTATGTCTCCTAGTGGCCCATGCTGTTTGAACAGTTGGTCTCTGGTTGGGGCCACTGTTTGGGAAGGGTGTGGAGCCTGAAAGAAGTAAGAATTGGCTGGGAAAAGTGTATCAGTGGGTTCTGCTCAATTCCTGTCCTCTTCCTGCTTCCTGCATGGATGAAAGTGTGATCAGCCACCTTCATGCTCCTCTTCCACAGTTTTCCTAATTATTGGCATACCTTCCTAACCACAACGGAGAGATGGAGAGACCTCTCTCTCTCTCTCTCTCTCTCTCTCTCTCTCTCTCTCTCTCTCTCTCTCTTCTCTCTCTCTCTCTCTGGAACTGTAAGCTAAATATACCCTTTTAATTCCTAAGTTGCTTCTGGCCATTGTATTTTATCATAGTGACAGAAAGTAGTTGACCCAGAAATCCATAGGAAAGCAGATTCTGTGATATACACACGTTGACCCTGAGAACAGAGCCCCAACTCCACCTTCCTGTGCTCAGGTCCTCTTCAAGAGTGAAGAGAACATACATGGGACTGGGGAGATGGTTGGAGTCCACGAAGCATGCTGGGGGTGATTACATGGTGTGGGTCTGCCTGCATGTGCTGAGTCTGTCCCTTGCACAATTCAAGAACAGAAGGGTCTTTTAGCATGATGAAGGAGGGGTTTGTCCTTAGGTGTCCCTCAGACCTCACACCCTCACACACACCCCTCCAAAGCTGCCCCTTTCCTGGAAGAGTGTCTCCGATGGGAAGATGAGCAATGTTCCACAGGAGAATGCAGAAAGGCCAGAATGCCCAGGTCCAGCTGTGCTCAGGGCTCTGGACACTGGGCAGATGGTACCCTGAGATGGACTGAAAACTTGGAGGGGGCTAATATAGAGGAAAGTGTGAATTCCCACTCTCCTCATGTCAGCTTGACACAAGCTAGAGTCATCAGAGAGGAGGGAGACTCAACTGACAAAATGCTTCCACACAATCAGGCAATAGGCAAGCCTGTGGAGCATTTTCTTAATCAGTGATTGCTGTGGGGAGGACTCAGCTTGAGTAGATGTGGCTACCCCTAGGCTGGTGGTTCTGACTTCCATAAGAAAGCAGGTTGAGCAAGCCATGGGGAGCAAGTCAGTAGGCAGCACCCCTCCATGGCCTCTGCATCAGCTGTCCTGACTTCCTTTGAAGATGAAAAGGAACATGCAAGTGTAAGACAAATAAGCCTTTTCCTCCACAATCTGCTTTGGTCATTGTGTTTTATCACAGCAATAGTGGCCCTAGCTAAGATATCCACACTGTATTGAAAAGAAAGCCTTTGATAACTGATTCTTGCATCTGTGTCCACCTCTGTTATTGGATCCACGAATGAATAGACTTTCAGACTGCCACGCCTGTTCCTAGGGGGCAGGTCATGGAGCTGGCCATCTGCTTGGCCAACCTGAAGTATGAGCAGCAAGGCTGCTCCATTCTCTTTATTTTGCCACACTTGCTTTGCCAAGAAAGCACAGGCTGGCAGCGAAATGTGAACAAGTGTATTTTATGTATCTTTCAAACAAACCTGCCTATAATGGCTTGTCATTCAAATATGCTTCAACCAAGACATCTTAAGTGGGGCAGAGTGTGATGGGAATCCCCCCAGTCTCTCTCCACTCCTATTTGAGTGAATCACCCGGATTGGTGGCCTGGTTACATGGTGCCTTGGAAAAGGAATTCACTTCCCCGACTCCTCTGCAGCTCATCCCCAGCGTGTGCACGCGGGCGCACACACACACACACACACACACACACACACACACACACACACACACACATGCACGCACTCTCACATGCATACACAGCCATGCACATGTTTGGGGGAATTCTAGACATGGCTGACTTGGGAACAGGGAGGCTGAGTTCCTGGCGTTGGGGCAGAGTTCAGGTAAGCATCATTAAACTGACTTAAGCCACAAGCATAAGGAGCCACTGTCTCACGTGTTGATTGTGATTGCAAGTCCCTAGAATGCCACGCTGTGAGGAAAGAAGGAATCCTTGTGCGCCTGCATCCTGCCCTGTGCATCCTGCATGTGTGAAAGCCCTGCTAGGCTGGGACTCTCTGAGCTGATTGCTATTGATGTTCAGTAATTTATGACAGTTGCAAACAGTAGGGTACCAGAGGGGATTGCGGAACAACGGCCTCATGCCAATCAGGCCTGAAGACGACTCCCTTCCACACAAAAGACTCCTTTTGAGATGAAAAAAAAAAAAAGGTTTAAAAACAGAAAGCTATTGCCGGGTTTGGTGGCCCACACCTCTAATCTGAGCACCCAGGAGGCAGAAGCAGGAGGATTGCTGTGAGTTTGAGGCCAGCCTGCTCTACAGAGTGAGTCCAGGACAGCCAAGGCTACACAGAGAAGCTATGTCTTGAAAAAACAAAAATAAAAACAAACAAACAAACAAACAGAAAGCCAAGGGGAGGCCAGTGGAGGCAGAGGGACCCCTGCCTAGAGGGAAGACAGTCCCACCCGGCCTTGTGTTCTGTCAGCCGGCATGCATTCTAGGACTGTGGACTAGGCGCACAGTATTTGAGGCTAAGCAGACACTGATGGACAAGGGAAATGCAGCGCCATGGTGAATTCGCCTTGTGTGAGTGTGAGAGGTGATCATTTACACAAGTTAGACCTCACCTAGGGCCATCTACACAGCAGGGAAGAAGCCCTTGTGCTGTGTAAGCCAGCTGAACTCTGAATGGCAAAGAAGTGGCAGCCAGGGGAAGATCTGACAGAAGAACATTCCAGGCTATGAGATGTGGAGTACAAAGTCCTTGGAAGCACTAGCGAGGACAGAGAGGGTCCCCCGAGGCAGGAGGTGCATGCATTGGGGATAAGGATAGAATGGGTGGAGCTGAGGTGTACTGCCTGGAAGTGTGGGTGAGGAGGGAGGGAGGGAGGGAGGATGTACCCTCAGGCTGAAGGGACAGCATTGCCTGTGACAGTCAGAGACCAATCCCTCTCTTCTCTCCTCTTCCGCCATCTACAGATCGATCACTTCCCCTCAATAACACACACTGCAGTCCACCAAACACCCCCCCAGAACTCTGACAGAAGCAGCTGTAACTATGTTTACTCCCAAAGCCTGCAGGTCTTAGGTCAAAGCGGGGATAGGGGTGGGGAGTGGGGCGGGGGTGGGGGTGTGGGGGTTGGGGGAAGAGGATTCCTTTAGATGACATTAAGAAACGATTCTTTTTACAAAACCAAAAGAATGATCGCTAAAACAAATTAGTGACTCAGTTTCCCATAACATTAAAGAAGTCTATATTTGGCCTGTCCAAGAGTATTATGAGACTCTAATGCAGTTGTCAGAAGTCAGGCTCCTTCAGGAACATAGCCTATACTTAACTATCTCTAGTGTTCCGTCTTTATCTGCTTGGTCCGAGAAGGCTGCTGAAACTCCAGCACCTTTGTTCCAGGTGGCAGGTGAGGCAGGTTTTAAGAAAAAAGGAAAAGAAAACAAACAAATAAAAGGTGTGTTTTAGGAAAACCTCAGAATTGACATTTTTTGTTGTTGCTTTTATTTTGTTGCCAAAATTTAGTCATATGGAAATATCCGGGTCTAAGGGGCACGGGAAGAAATAGCCTTGGAGATGGGCGTTAACACCGCTGTGGTAAATTCAGGCCCCACTGTTAAAGAGGGAAGGAGTGTTTTTCTGAGAGCACCCAGCAGTCTCTGCCACAGTCATTATCCATTCTTAAGAGTCACCAGTTCTATTTAGTTGTAAGTCCTCCTTGCCTGGGCTAAGGAAAACTCTTGACCCCTCTGAAGTGTCAACCCTGACCTGCAGTGATGCAGTCTTCCAGAGGAATTCTATTGAGAACGCAAAGGAGGATGGTTAGGTCTGACTAACCCCACAGAGCAGAGGCAGACCGAGATAGAGGTCTGCCCACGCCATGAATAGTCACTGTCTGCCGCAGGTCAGCTAGAGACCTGTGGTTGGCCACAGTTCCTGGGCTCAGAGCCTTACAGTTGCAACAGGAGACCCCCCGTTGAGGTACCCATTGTGAACACTGCTGTAAGAAGACAGGGTCAAGGTCAGAGAGTCAAATGGCTCAGCCACACATACGCTGCCAAGGCGAAGTACAAGAGACACCTTAGGAAAAGAGCCCCTTAGATGATCTTTGATAAGATACGTAATGGTGATGATGGTGATGACAACGCAGACCACCCCGGCTCACTACTCAGCCTCACGGTGGTTCCCAACCATTTGTCATTTCTGTCCCAGATATTTGATGCCCCCTCTGGTCTCCACGGACACTGCATGCACATGGTACACTTGCATTCGAGCAAAATACTCATCTACATAAAGTAAAAACAAGCAAACAACTAAGAATAAATAAATAAATAAAATCCTTTACAATTTGTATAAAGGGTTTGGGAAACGGCTCTGTTGGTCCGTGCATGAGGAGGAACTAAGTTGAGATGCCCAGACCCCATGTAAAAGCCCGTGGTCGTTTTTTAAAGAGGCGATCCAGATATCATTAGTTTGAAGGCAGTTTTTGGGGGTAGGGTGAGGGCACTGGTGGACTTTCAGGTCACAATTTGGAAAGCAGAAGTGGAGTGAGAGGGTTCTCTTCAGCGGTGTAGGTCATGGACTTGGAAGTTCTGTTCCGCGATCTAGTTCAAGGCTTTACGGAGCTGGATAATACTGTAAGTCCAGACTTGCCGTCAAGCCCCCCTTCCCCCCCACCCCACCTCTGGTTTTTGCAAGACAGCTTTTCTTTGTTACACAGAGCCCTTGCTGTCCTGCACTATCTTTGTAGAGCAGGCTGGTCTCGAACTCACAGAGATCTGCCTGCCTCCGCCTCCCTGAGTGCTGGGATTACAGGTGTGCACCACCGCACCCAGCCAGTCAAGCCCTTTCTGTGGGTGACTTATAAGTGAATATTAGCCTAACATAGATGTCCTCTGATAGACTTCACGCAGCCACGGAGGCCATGGAAACAAGTAGGTCCTGAGACTCTCTGGACAGCTCATCTGGCAAAAACATGGAAATATACTCTCTTATGTACACACGTGTGCGTGAGCGCGCGCACACACACACACACTCACCAATAATTGTAGTAAGAATATATAGCATAAATAAATACAAAGCACCCAAGTCATCATTAGTAGCAATTGATCACATGGTCTCTATGCCCTCCCTGCTTAGCTGGAAGTCATATTCACCAAGTGGTACCGCTCCCCCCCCAGCCCTCAGTCCCTAGCAGCCACAGCCTATTATGTACGTCCCACTGCTTTACACCTCCTATAGGTGGAGGCCTGGAGGATTCCTGGGACTGGCCTTTATTTTTTCAAGTTGGCATAAACTTTTTGATATCTTCTTCCGTTTTTAGGCCGAGTAATATCTCCTTGTGTGCATGAACCATGTTTTTTCCCTTTATTTATCTGCTGGTAGGCATTTAGGCAGTTTCTACATGTTGGTTATTGGGAATCTTTTTTTTTTTCCGAGACAGGGTCTCTCTGTGTAGCCTTGGCTGGCCTAGACTTGCGTGGTAGACCAGGCTGACCTTGAACTCACAATGATCCTCCTGCCTCTGCCTCCCAAGTGCTGGGATTAAAGACGTGTGCCACCACGCCTGGCGGTTATTGGGAATCTTGCTCCTGGGAATATATATATATATGTAAGAACCTCTTGAATATCTTGAATTTAATAACTCTTTTCATTTTCTAAGTGTCTCTCTGGGTGGTGTGCATGCGTGTCTGCATGTGTGTTTGTATGTGTAAGGGTGCACGTGCACATAGCTAGTTCGATTCTGAGAACCTTCCTCCATTCCTCCTCCACTTTATTCACTGAAGCAATGGTGGATTGGGTGAGAGTGGCCACCGCAGGCTCGTATAGTTGAGTGCTTGGTGTGAAGTTGATGGAACTGCTTGGGAAGGGTTAAGAGGTGTGGCCTCAGTACAGGAAGTGTATCACTGGGAGCAGAGGATGGGCCTTGAGGTTTCAAAAGCCCATGTCATTACTCATTCCCTCTTCCCCCCTCCCTCCCTCCCTCCCTCCCTCCCTCCCTCTCTCTCTGCCTCATGATTGTAGTCTCAACATGTAAGCTCTAAGCAATGCCATGCTTGTCTGTCTGAGCCATGCTGCCTGCCATGTCCTCATGGACTCTACAATTGTAAGTTGCTTTGGTCATGGTATTTTGTCAAAGCAATTAAAAGGTAGCTAAGATAGACAGGCTCCCTCAGGCCAACCCAGAACTAGTTGGCAGGGCTAGACTCCAGAGCAAATTCCCCTGCATCTCCTGGCTCAGCCTTTTGGGGCTGGAAGTACGGGTAGGTATCCAGTCCTAGCTGGAAATTTCATGGGTTTCAAGAATCCAAACTCTGGTCCTTAGGCTTACAGAGCAAGCTTTAACTTCTGAGCCATGCTGTTAGCCCCAGATACCCTTGATTAAATATATAGATTATACTTTAATTTCTTGATTTAATTCTAATCTTAGATTTTAGAGGGCTTTGTTTGTTTTTATTTTGTGTATGAATGTTTTTCCTTCACACTTCTTGTCCGTGCATCACATTTATACCTGGTGCCTACATACATGCACTCTTCTACAGAGGCCTGAGGAGAGTAACAGATACTCTGGAAATGGAATGACAGATAATTGTTGGCCTCTGTGGGTGCTGGGAATTGAACCCGACTCCTCTGTGGCAACTCTCCAGCCATAGTTCTGATTTGTTCGAGTTTTTTGTGATTCTTTTTTTTTCTTCAGATTACAACTCAATTGTTATCCCATCACTTGTATCCTCCCATTCCTCCCTCCTTCCCACTTTTACCCTATTCCCCTCCCTTAGGCCTAAGACCGAGGGGGACCTTCTCCCTCACTATATGGTCATAGGCTATCAAGTCTCATCTTGGCAGCCTGCTTATTCTTTCTTTGAGTGCCACCATAGTTGTAATTTTTTGAGGAACTGACATGTGCTTTGCCATAGTGGCTGCATCATCTTACTTTACCACTAATAGTGTATAAGGGTTCCAATTTCTTCACACCTTACTAGTGCGTGCGTGCGCGCATGCGCACACCCACACACACACACACACACACACACACACACACACACACACACACACAAATCACCCTAGTAGCCATGAAGTAACATTTCACTGTGACTTCAGTGTGCACCCCACCTGGCAATCGCAGCTGTTTGCCACCTCCATACATTCCTGTTGGGTTGTTTGTGTCTCCCTAGGAGAAAAGTCAGGTTCTCTGCTCTGCCTTGTTTTCTTGGTTTTGCTGTTCTGCTGCTTGGGCTCCTTGCATAGTTTGGATGGCTTCTTGTCAGGTAACGGGCATAAACACTTCCATCTAGCCCACAGCACGTTCCTTCTCCCCTTCCCTTTGCAGCACAGAAGCTTTTCCGTTCT